>NW_028249858.1:0-86417 GCF_964263255.1 Lissotriton vulgaris | reverse complement strand
AAATATGGATTATTCGCTCCGTGAACGGATGACGCTTAGTACAATGCCTCCATCTCACTGGATGCGTAAGCCACGCCCACTAAATCAATATTTTTTACATCTCTATTTTTAACTTCGACATTTTTTATTCGATATTTTGTACTTAAGTATAGGGAGTCGTTATTTTTATGCTCTATATATTTTTTTCTATATTTTTACCATCAATGTTTTTACCATTGATATTCTATCAGTGAACCATGTCTATAATGGTGCAGCAAACCAGAAGTACAACCCCTCTCTACTTCCAATGGAAGAAAACTTCCAAGACAAATTAATTGATAATGGTTCAGCACTGAAAAGTAGTAATTATATTAAGTAAATTTATTTTTAAATTCCGAATCAATTTGCATTCCTACTCACAACAACAGTATTCTTGACAGTATAACATTCAACATTAAAATAATACATATGGAGAAGTTTTCTTTATCCAATTGTTCTTTATTCGCTATCTTCTTTAAAAATGCATCAATAGGCAGTAGCCACAGTAGCCAACGCGTTTTGTCATACAAGGACTTCTTTAGGGCTACAAAACATATATAAAACATAAATTTTTACAATATATACACACATTGCACACAATTTATATTTACACGTTAAAGCAGTACAAATGCTCAGGAAATTTTATGATATTGGAACGGACTCCAAAAAACAATAACCTCTCATAAATTCACAACACCATGTACAAATGTACACTAATTATCTTGGACAATTATTCATTAAGTGCTTTGTCATCATAATACTTCAAATTTCAAAGCAGAAAGCGGTATTGTTCTGTGGATATTTTAAAACATAGACAGTGGGCCAGATATATGACCATTTTTTGAGGTCGCAGAGGGGTTTCAGATCCCTTTGCGCCCGCAAAGAACGAGTTGGCCATGTACTATTCCCCTTTTGCGAGTCGCAAAATATTTCCGACTCACTAAATCGGAATAGCGAGTCGCTATTAGGAAGGGGCATTCCGAGGGCAATGCTTCCTAATAACGAGTCCTCCAGGTATGTATGACTCTTTTGCGACCCAAATTGCGGTTTCAAAACAGTTGCAGGGGACCCCTTCCCCTTTGGGAATGCAGAGGAAAATATTTTTTAAGGGCAGGCAGTGGGCCCAGGGACCACTACCTGCCCTTGAAAAATGAAACAAAAATGTTTTCTGTTTTGTTTTTTAAATGCATCTTGTTCTCCTTTAAGGAAAACGGGCTGCATTTAAACAAAAATACTGCTTTATTGAAAAGCATTTACAGACATGGTGGTTTGCGAACCCCAGCAGGCCACCATTCCTGTGAGGCTGGCCATTCCCAATGGGGTTGCTAATTGCGAATGGCTCATGAATATTGATGAGCCTCGCATTTTGCGACCCCATTGGGAATCGCTAACTCTGACACCGTTGTACATTGTATTTAGCGCCTCGCAAATTGCGAGGCGCTAAATCCAATTGTAGTAGATCTGGTCCAGTAACCCAAATTATCTGTAGTTTGGTCCTGAAAGTCACATATTAAAGATATTAAATTAAGAATACCTCTGACTTGTATACAATCATCATTCGATCTTCGGAACATGATGATCATTAAAATGATTCAAAATGTTATCGTCTGGTTCAATACACGATTTCTGTAAGAAGTGTCAAAAAGATCAAAAGAAAATCTTGCAGAGCCATCTGACAATTCATATTCAAATTCCATTACTCTATGGGGGTTTAATTCATAGCGTCAACTAACAACCTAAATGTAATTTCAGAGAGACTTAGCCAAAATGTATTGCTAGCCTTAAGAGTTTAATAAATATAAAGGATATTGAACAGAGTGGTATATGACTTTATGATGGCAAGCATATCTCACAAAAACCTTCAATAACAGCTGTGTGACTCCTTGGCAGAGGAATCTACATGAGGACATCCCAAACGGTATTACACCAAATCTGCTAGAGGAAACGCAATATGACTTCATGCCCGTCGGCTGTGGTAATCTAACATAAGCCATCTTTAACAGGTTATATTCACATTTTTTGTATTATAATATAGTCAAATCTGGTAGGGGCAAAAGGTTGCAACCCCTGAAATGATGTAAACTCAAGGATTTGAAATGTGATTATAAAATGTTGTACCTATTTGAATCAATAATAAATTTTGATAGAAGTCGAATAGAGTTATAATTATATACCTATTTGAATAACCAATGCTGTTAACCATAGACCAGAAACCAAGGAAATTATAACGTAGGTGACTATTTTACTTATGGAGGACATGTGCCCCTCAAAGAGAATGCATTCATGCCATCTGCGTCTGATAAGGAACCAGAACGCCATTTGTCTCACTGTTATATAGTGTATGTAAACATAATACACCTGGTTGGTAAACTCGAATCAAACAGTCAAAAGTATCTGATGAAGTCTTAGGTGCTAATATATTTAGAACAAATTGTTACCGAAGAAACAAGCTTTGTTTTGAGATAATTTTATATAAATTCCATGCATAACTTTGAAAACGCTTGATAATAAGTTAGTCTCTTATTACTTATATATGATGTGGCATGCTCAAATACATTCGGGACATTATATTGTCATCACTTAAAGATGGTGCTTGGAAATGGCACCTAAAACTGCATCACATACTTTGGACTGTTTGATTTGATTTTACCAAGCAGGTGTTTTGGGTTTATTTGCAATGTGTGTACATATTGTAAATATTTATGTTTTATATATGTTTTGTAGCCCTGAAGAATTCTTTGTAGGATGAAACGCGTTGGCTACTGTCTATTGATGCATTTTTTAAGAAGATAACGAATAAAGAACAATTGGATAAAGAAACCTTCTCCATATGTATTAATTACATGTTGGATGTTATATGCTGTCAAGAATACTGTTGTTGTGAATAGGAATGCAAATTGATGCTGAATTTAAATGCATTTACTTAATATAATTAATACTTTTGAGTGTTGAACCAATATCAATTAATTTGTCTTCAAAGTTTTCTTCCAATGGAAGTAGAGATGGGTTGTACTTTGCTTAATAATTTTTGGCACGTGCAGTATCTTACTGCCTCAACCCTCTGTCCAACGTTCTTCAATATATATGTGGCACAGTTGGCATGGCTTAGCGAGTCACATGGTCTCACATTGGCTACCTTTGCCAAAGATACTCAGATTGTCCCTCAATCCGACTATGTTCTCTCGGTTGGAAGATTCCATGCCATTCTCCTTAATGGTGCCTACAGGATGAAAAGCAATCATCTTCAGTTCAATTCAGATAAAAACAAATGTTGTTCCATTTGCAGCACCACCAATGCATGTCTCTCCCCACTTCCTATTACCAGCGCCAAGAATCAAGGAGTGTTTTTTACTCCAAATTTTCCTTTGTGCTCCAAATCAATAACATATAAGTCAGCTGTTTCTGAGGTTAATCAGAAATATCCTTTTTTTCCTCCCAGATAGCTGCTGAAATCCGTGGTATAGGTGATCATCCTTTCTATATTGGATTACTTTACATTTCTGTACAACAGCCTTCCACAAAAACTTACAGTTGTTATGTTCACGTTAGTGGGTGAACCATCTATGTAACCCCAAGGAGGGGTGTTTTTCTAAGTAGCCCTCTCTATTGTACCCTCTTCGTCCAGGCTGTGACGTTGCAGACGGGAGGTAATAAAAGGGGCCTGGGGGGTGACATCAGCATGTGAAAACTAATCACCAGTGTGTCTGTGTGTTCTTGTAAGCTGTGCGGTGCCTTACATATCTGCAGGCTGCACAATGCTTGACACTCAACTGACAACAGGGCAGACTGACCTGCCTCACCTCGTCTCCCTGTTCATCTCCTGCCTCAGGCAGCCTGCATTGGTGGCTGCACTGGTCCTGGCCTTTCACCTTAGTGACGTGCGGCCTGTCCAGCTGTGCTGCGCCAGGTGGTGTTCTGCTGCCAGCTTTCCACGTCCGGCTACACGTCGTGCGTGCACCCTCCGGTGCGACACACTGCCAATATGGCTGAGATACCCGCCACCCCCTCTCAACACAATCCCCAAGGATGGGAAGACGGAAACGGTTCTGAACTTTTGGAAGGCGGGAGGGAGTTACCCTCCCGGCCGTATTTATTAAAAATATGAAACAAAATTAAAAACATTAAAATAACAGTTTCATATCATGTACAATTTCATTTACACATTACGATGTTCTTGGCTGACCTTAACATATCTCTAATACAAAGGTTCTCCTAGCCGATACTAAACATCCTGCAAATGCATTTCTCAACATTGAAATTGTACATCCTAACATTACGGGCCAACGGCAAGGTCGTAACCGGTGTCAGATCCCCAATACCAGAACTCCCCCCTCACTTGTGAGGGGCGGTCGCACAGCGGACTGTACCTCTGTGCCTACTTCCAATTTCCCTTGCCTTAGCGGGGGCCCCTGTTAACTCGACGCCATCTTAGTGGTCGTCCGAGGACTCGTGTGAGGTGTCTAGAAGGTAGCGTAGACCCCCCTCCCACCCCACACAACTTACCACATCTGCCGTCGCAGATGTCCTGGCCCCGGGAAATTCCCAGGAGGGGCCCGTAGCCCCTCCTCCCCAGGGAGGGGCCCATGGCCGCCTTCCCTTTCGGCGTCCCCATCCTTAGAGGGGACCGCCTCCCCGTTTGAGGGGCCAATGGCCGCCTCCCCCCGGGCGCTCCCATCCATAATGGGTGACGCCCAAACCTCTAGGGATCTTCCAATTACTGCTCACCGATCATGACCTTACCGCCACAGGCCGGATAGTTGACCGGCTATCCGGACCCCCCACAAAACTCCTACTTAAAGGTCATGGCTACAAACTCCCCAACCAAGCTACGAGGTCTCCTATGAGTAAAGCATTCCCCACCCGGGACAAATGGACCCCATCCTCTAGATACATTTGGTCCCCCCTGATACATCCATGAGGAATAGAATGCAATGTATTCGTACGGAACAATCTACCAAGTTTGTTATTCACTTTCTTGACTGAATGATTTATAGCAGACACAGAATTAGCCCCCTGCCACACCTTCCGTGGAATCATATGGGACCATGCAATTGTACACCCCGGGACCCTCCTCGCCAACCAACTTACTGTGGATAGTATCAACTCGAGAAGAACTCGTCGACCAGTGGTCACTAAATCATTGCCCCCAAGATGCACTATGATTATAGATGGCGGTGACCTTGTCCGCCCTAACACACCCTCCATAAAAGTCTGGAACTGGTCAATACAGAGCCCGCCCCTTCGGTAGAAGGTCTCCCTGTACCCGTATTCCCCAGCCGTGTGAATCATGTCACCTGCTTTGAATACGTCCGCGGCACGCCTCACGTATGAGTGGCCCACGACCCACACCACTCTTTAATTAATTAATTAATTGCAGGTTTATATAGAGCTAGGATCGACTCCCGGAGGAGTATCTCCGCGCTTCGACCGCTGCGAAACCCTTCCTGGCTTCCCTGAGAGATGGTCCCTTAGTGGGTATCTCCAGGGTGAGACCAGGCATCCCCGGCGGTCTGGTGGGGCCGTTAGTGAAGATGAGGCAAGCTTATGCCCAGAGTTGCCGAGTGTGATCGCTGATCAGAGTGGGCACCGAGGCGAGAGAATTATCGAGTCCGCTGACCCTGGTCCAGAAACCTGCCGCGTCGGGAATCGAACCCTGGTCCCGGGCCGTCCTCTGCTCTCGGGTCTGCCGCCTCTAACCAGTGAGCCACACTACTTCACTTTTCTCAGCCGGTGATCTTTGACCGCTGGTTTACAGGTGTCGGGTCGACTGCACAGTCCGCCCTGCCTCGTAAGCTCGCGAAACTGTAAACCAAACAAAAACAAAAAGCGTGAGTGCATGGCATTCGCTTCATAACATGTGCAACCGCACATACCGTTTATAACAGTTAGAGGACCAACGCCCCAACCGTTTCACTTTTTCCACACTCAGACCCCTGGCTGTAGCCTCTGTAGCAGCCCCTATCCGGAAGGAATGAGTCCCAAACTCGCACGGGTTCAAGCCCGCAGCTGTGATTGCCATAGTTAACACCTGTTGAAACTGAAACCTAGTCAGTGGGGTGGCGTCAGCGTGCCTCAGCAGGCTTACCCCCCATGAAGCCGGCCTTTGCGCCAAATACTCCTCGACGCATGTTACCGGGCACATGGGAGATCCCGGAATCCGCTGGACTACTATGCTGTCTCCGATCGCTCTCTGATCGGTCTTGGACCTGGCAAATGAGACCACCATTGTCTCCCCCTTAATCTGAATGTGCTCGCGGCACAGGCCTCCCCCCGTATCCTGCTTATTCCTTGCTACCAGCTCGCTCACCCGCATAGCCCCATGGAATGCTAATGAAAAAGCGGCCCGGAATAACACTGTCTCTGATTGGGTTGAACATGTCGCAGGAAGTACGGACAGTAACAGGGCCAACCTTTCCAGACCTATCGGGTGCCTCTCATCAACTTTGCTACCCTCCAGGCGTTGCCACCCACGCAGCGCTTTCTGTACCAGAAAAGACGCTGTGGGGTCCTGGATGCCATGAGCCCGTGCCATGAAAGAAATGGCGGCCCGGTGCCTATTGGCCGTAGCCACTGATTTGCCTGCTTGATGTAACGACAAGAGAAAGTTCAGGACATATTCCTCTTGACCCCAAAGCTCCCCCCCAGCGGAACCCAAAAAGGACCAATAGGAACGGAACGCCCCTTCGTATGCCTTCCTTGTCCTGGGTGCTAGACTCTCTCCCACGAGGTTTTGTAGTCCGGGGCACCGAGAGACCAGAGAGCTTCGGGAAATGGTGCCGCCACCGGGTCCGCTGAGGGTAGGAAACCCCAGAAGGCCTGCATACGGGAACGAGAAAGCGCATCAGCTGCCTGATTCAACACCCCAGGCACATGTCTTGCCCTAAAGTGGACATTTAATCTCATACACAGCAGAACAATTTCCTTCAGCAATCTCAGGATCCATTTGCAGCGGGCGGCCTGACTATTGATACACTCAACCACGGTCATGTTATCAGACCAGAACACTACAGAGCGATCACGAAACCCCTCCGGCCATGTTTTCAAGGCCACCAGAATAGGAAACAGCTCGAGAAACCCAATGTTACTTGTTAGCCCACTCTCGTGCCACCATGCCGGCCAGGTTCGTGCTGACCAATGATTACCAAAAATGGCGCCAAAACCCACACTCCCCGCCGAGTCAGTCCACAACCCCAGCTCCTCAGAGGAAACCGCGGGTTTGCTCCACACGACCCGACCGTTGAAATCCGCCAGGAATGCCAACCATATGCGCATGTCCTGGCGAACCTCTGCCGAGAGCCTCGTGCGGTGGTGGCCTTCCTTAAGGCCAACCATGGCCTGAGCAATAGAGCGGGAAAATGGGCGAGCCATCGGCATCACTCTAAGGGCAAAATTGAGTTGACCCACAACTCGCTGCAACTGATGCAATCTTACTTTCGTCTCGCTAATGCATGTTTCAAGTGATGCCTTAAATTTCGTCACCTTTTCTTTCGGCAAACGGAAGCACCCCTCTTCGGAATCGAGCTCTATTCCAAGAAACTCGAGCGAAGTAGACGGCCCCAGTGTCTTACCTGGTGCCAATGGCACGCCAAAGCGTCTCATGAGATCACAAAATTCATTCAAAGCTTGTGCACATTCTATGTCCCCGGCTGCCCCCAGGAATAGAAAATCGTCCAGATAATGCATCACATGTGTAAACCCCGTTGTTCTTGTGAAAGCCCATTGCAAAAAACAACTGAATCTCTCAAAATACGCACAAGAGATGGAGCAACCCATTGGCATACATTTATCCATGTAATAGCGTCCCTGAAACATGAAACCAAGGAGACGCTGATCATCTGGGTGTACCGGGAGCAACCGGAACGCCGACTCGATGTCTGATTTCGCCATCAGCGCTCCGGGCCCCAGGCGATTCAACATAGCGACGGCCTCATCAAAAGATGCGTACCGCACCGAACAAACTCCCGGGTCAATCGCATCGTTCACCGAAAGACCCCTTGGAGCTGACAAATTATGTATCAACCTGAATTCCCCCGGGTCCTTTTTGGGGACTACACCCAGGGGTGAACAAACAAAATTAGCAACTGGCGGCTTGTCATATGGTCCCGCAACCCGACCTCGGGCCACCTCTTTCCCAATCTTTGCTTGTACCACCGCCGTATTCTGCTGCACCGATAGTTGATTCCTACATTGTGCTTTTCCCTGAAAATCCCCCGCTGGGATGCGGAAACCATCTGAAAAACCATCTCGCAACACCCCAGCGGAGATATGATCCGGGTATTCGTTTAGCCAAGGGATCAGTGCCATGATATCAACCGGGGTAGGTAGAGGCGCCCCCTGGGCTATTTCAGACCTGTTTGGTGCCTCCTCTATTTCCCGTATCACCAGCCTTGGCTCTGCACGTAGTCTCGGGGTGCGAGGACTGCCCACACCCTGAACATTCATGCCTGAACTTACAAGAACCCTGTGGCCTAGTACATTTTCCTCTGTTAAAGCCCCAGCAGACCCCTTTTTTACCTGAGCTGCCACTATTCTTTGAGTTCCGCTCATTGCTTGAACCCGCCCGAAAGGGCGCCCCTGACGAATGGCAGGAATACTCAACCACATCACCCCCCAAAGATGGCGACTTCCCCACGCCTGGCTTTTCCATTTTTTGCCAGGAAATGGAGTCAAAACAATCCCACGTCAGGGATGAATCGTGCTCCTTGGACTTACGAAATATATTATCATAAGAAAACCATTGATTACCCCCATAAGTTTCATAAAATTCCATGATACGTGTCTGGTACACGGCCAATTCCACCAACAATTCGGGCCTACGTTCCCCCATAACTGCAGTGAACATTCCAAACGCTCTGCCCCAATTGCCTATCGATTCATCGACTCTGAAACCGGCCATCCTGGCTCGCCATACACTAGGATGTAGAAACTCTTTTTGATTTTTTACATGCTCAATCTCGTAGTGATCGGTCAACAAGGAAAACATGTTCACATATTTGTCTGCCCATATCCTCTCTTTCACCTCCATCGGGATATGTTGAACAACTTTTTCCCTCCTCGAAGGTACCGATCCCTCCCCCGCCATCGGCAATGGCTGCTTACCTGAACCTGCAGCCTGTATTTGTAGACCCTGCCGAACCAACGCCCGATCCTGGTTGACCCACGGGAGCCTACGGGGAAACAAAAGGACAAGGTGCCTTTGCAGCATCTCGCGATTGCCGCAACTGCTTCATTATTAATTTGGCCTCTTCGGCCGTGTCCCCCGGAGCAACGGAACCCTCGTTGTTCCTGCCCAACCATGCCGCCAGCTGGGCGGCCAACTCCGGTGGCATATCCCCTTCGTTCACAGGGGTAACTACGACAGGGATCGGCTGCCCTGCGTCGGGAATCAGCACAGGAGCCTCTACCGGCCTGAGCGGGCTCGCCAGAGGAGCCTCCGGAACCGGTGCCTCGTCTCCAGTTGCCCTGTTCCTGGCCCTTTTTCCTCTCCCGGAAGGGACCACCCCCGGCAATGCTGGTCCGATGATTTTCTTAGGCCGGCCCGTACCGTCCCTGGCCGCCATCTGCTTCTTCATGTCCGCCATGTCTTTTACCAGCATACGAAGCATTTGCTCGGTGCTAACCTTCTTTCCGACCCTTCTGCCCGGCATTTTCTCACGATAGGTGACTGAAAGGTCCTGGAACAAGGCTTCTAGCGCTAAAAGAGAAAAACAGAAAATTACAAATTTCAAAATTGGCTCTTCGTTCCGTCTCGAGCTCACGTGCAACGGGGAGGTGCAGCTTCAGAGCACAGGAACAAGAGGATGCTTTCTTGGCTTGTCGCTCCTTTTATCCTTCTTCGGGCGGGCGTGGACCCACCTCCAATCCGCCTCCTGGGCGTGGCTAGCGGTGTCGGTGTCTAGGACAACCCTCTCTTGGGCGGGAAAAAGGCGCGCCCCAGCTACGCCGCTTCGGGCGTACCAGCCGAGACGCGCCTCCCGCCCAAAAATGGCTTCCCGGGGGGATCGGGGCACTCCACCATACGTTCGGGGGGACCGAATGGTCGCCCCTTTCCACTCGTGGTGTTCCGATCACCTCGTACCCTCAACTGCCGCCATCTGTGGACGTGCTGCAGTTTTTCAGCCCCCACTGCCGGCACGCCTGCATCTGATACCGAGTCTGGCCTAGACTGGTGGGGGAGGAGCCCTGAATCTGTGTATTTTTTGTCCTGTATGAGTTTGTGTCATATATGTAGGACAGGTTACCTGATGAAGGCCACAGGCCGAAACGCGCGTTGTTTCAACATCATATTGCCTGCATCTGTGAAAACATCGACCTAAATTGTGTTTTGTATATGTCTTTCTATGTATTAATAATTTTTTTTTCTCTGTCGTTGGATTAATTATGTATGTTAAAGTTTTTTATGAAAAAAATTTTTTATAAGAAAAGAAAAAGAAGAAAAAACCTATGAATTAAATAACAACTTTTCTACTCTATAAATTAAAAATAAACACTATATCAATATTCCTTGCTATCCATTATGTGGTTTATTTTGAAAGCTAATCACTTCAAGTGCAAATGATATTTAGATTATATTAGGGCAGTATGTATTTTACTGTTTGCTAATCTAGTTCTTTTTATACCTACCCTGAATCTGTGCAGCCACATCAAAGGTACTGGAGAGGCGTGTCCAGTTAACCCTTCAGCCTGTGTATCTCATCTCAGTGCCCAGGAGAACCCTGTCAGGGGTTTGTTCGTCGCCGACTGCCCTGTATGAACCCTGTACGCAAGAAAAAATGAAATATACCGTGCAACCAACTCAGCCATGCACTCCTTTCAAAACCACACTCATTCAATCACTCATCAAACTGCAAAACAAAACCACACACAACCGGCTCACCAACCTTCGCAAAAAGATGATCTAACATATAATGCACATGAATGATTGCAGGAACTCTTCCTGTTTCTGATTGTTGGCAATTTAAACAGTTTGATAATTTCTATCCAACAGAAATTTAGTGCAAAAAATATATCTTTTATATATATCTTTTATACAGAAAAAGCTACTGTAGTGAGGGCTGGGCCTTGTTTGTGCACATTGCTATGTTAGATAGAGAGAGAGAGAGAGAGAGAGAGAGAGAGAGAGAGAGAGAGGGAAACTTGTTTATTTAGACCATAGTCTTTTAAACAATACAAACAAAATGCAAACAGAATCGGACAAAGTACGAGCAGGCAAAATATTCCTACGTCATAAATAGTTAAAATTCATATTTGTTAAAAAGAGAAAAGAGAAGGTTAAAAGAGGGTAACACCTCCTGATACACAATTCATTAAACCCAAATTTTACCAAAGTTTTCACATATCTGGAAGAATAAAAAGACAGATTTAAACTTTATAAAAGGCTTAAAAGAACTTAAAATCAGTGCCCATCCTTCGATATCTCCCTTCAAAATCTTTTACGGCCTTCAGGAATTTGCCCAATGCAATTGCAATTTCTAGCGAATGCATATCGGTTAGTAAGCATATCGCATGGGCACTTGTAAATGTCTTATGTGATAGGAATATAGGACGTAAAAACAATTTCCTTAAATCCTGTACAAATGTGCAATCAAGCAAAATGTGCAACATATCGTTTCTTATACCACGCCCACACTTACAATTACCTTCTGGGCCAATCAGTTCAGATTTTAATTTCCCGTCTATCTTCCAGGGGTTGATCCCAACCCGGGTCCTTAATATTTCATGTCATAACCCTTGGTTAGGCAATGTTTGCAGATAAGGGAACCAGCCTTCATTTACCCATGAGATCTTTAACCACTGGACCGACTTTTTCTCCTGCATGTAATTCAGGTCCTGTGCCCTTGAGAGCGACTGGCCTTGTTCCCTAAGTGCTTTCTTCGTAAAGTCGCCTATCAGGGTGTTATGAATAGATCTCGATTTAAGACGCCCTGATACTTTCTGGAGAGTCAGGGGTTTGTTCGTCGCCGACTGCCCTGTATGAACCCTGTACACAAGAAAAAATGAAATATACCGTGCAACCAACTCAGCCATGCACTCCTTTCAAAACCACACTCATTCAATCACTCATCAAACTGCAAAACAAAACCACACACAACCAGCTCACCAACCTTCGCACAAAGATGATCTAACATATAATGCACATGAATGATTACAGGAACTCTTCCTGTTTCTGATTGTTGGCAATTTAAACAGTTTGATAATTTCTATCCAACAGAAATTTAGTGCAAAAAATATTTCTTTTATATATATCTTTTATACAGAAAAAGCTACTGTAGTGAGGGCTGGGCCTTGTTTGTGCACATTGCTATGTTAGATAGGCTTATTCGAAGTTTAAACGCCATTTTACCTTTTGCTGCTTTTGCACACAACACTGCATATAGCTGTTATTGTAAGTTAGGCTGCGTGAAATACTTCACATGAGAATGGCTTGTTTTTGTCATCCCTAGACTTACATCGCGACCCTAGCCTGCACAGTGAGTGTTAAAGCCTCCAAGGTTATCATAACAAGGTAGCTGTTGTTCGGGCTGATCGGCTTACGTTTTAGACATAACATACAGGCAGCTGCAGTCTACTGAGATTCTGGCGCCTTTAATATTGCACTGTAGGCATGATTTCAGGCACTTGGAAGAATTCCATTTTCCAGAGAGACAGAGAGATTTTGTAGATCCTGATGTGATTCCCTCCTGCTGATCTTAGAGGTATGGGGTCCCCACACAAGCCTAAGAGACCTTCTATGTTTTATAAAACATAGTTCCTAGCTAGGGAGGGTGTTACACTAGGCATTATAAGACCTGTTTTCACCATCATTGTATTATGATTTCTCTTTTTGTGTTTTATGCAATTGTAAAAATGCTGATCATATTATTTCTAATCATATGTCTGCTTATGTTAGCAAAGATACTGCATCCTAGAGCACGTCATTAAAATAAATATTTTAACCTTTCTGTGTCTCTTTTTACTCCTGTTGTGGACTGGTATGAGAATAACAAACAAAAGAGTGTTCTTGATTCCCACCATTCCTGAGTATAACCTAGAGCGGCCAAAACCTGGAATTCTCTCCCCACCCACCTCCGCCTTACACAGAACCACCTATCCTTCAGAAAACAGCTAAAAACTTGGATATTCGATAAGTAAAGTTCCCCCCTCCCTCAAGCGCCTTGAGACCCTCTGGGTGAGTAGTGCGCTATACAAATGCTAAACTTGAACTTGAACTTAATCATTGGTTCCTTTGCTATAGGACGAAGAGCTAATGTGACACTGATGCTAGTCGGTTAGGGTTTCTAGGTACTGAGGTGAGTTTTTTGGTCCACCAAAATTCACTGAGGTCCTGGGACTCTGTGAACAGTTCTGTGTCATAGCAGAATCCCTGCAACATGGTGCACCCAACTTAGTGGTTTTATTTTGAGACTCTCAAGTAGTGCTTATATCAGTCCACGACCACCTCACTATTGTTTCCGGTTGACACTGGTGACGGATAAACCTACCTATAGTTACATAGGTCATTTAAGCTTGATACTTAAAACGGTTTATATTGAATTATTACCCAGTTGTGCTACATTACTTTGTATTGTTCTTGTTCTTTTCCGTGTCCTTATGTCTGACTTTGACATCCCGCAACATAGTCGGGTGGCCGTCCGCAATCATTTGCTGTCGTTTGGCGTCACATTAGATGGCTTGGCGGTTGTTTTTGTGATGAGTGCTGAAGCAACATTCCCATTTGAGCTCTTTTACTCATGGGTAACCTTTCCTGCTGTTGACGCTAATTCTGGTCTGTTTCACGTTTATACTCCCACAGCCGTGCCTCTACACTACACCCCATATAGGACTCTGGAGATCCCTATTAATGCTTGGCAGCATCGCATTTGGTTTGATGGCGCCTTTCCCCAATCTTTGACAGCGGTTCGGTAGGGCCTTTGTCCATTCCAGGGGCCACGTGGCCGGTTTGGCCAGTTACACGCCGAATCCGCGTTATAACACAGTCACTAATGAAGAGTTGCGTGTGCTCTATACCTCTTTGGTTAGAGTGCACCGGGCTCTAGTTCAATATGTGACCCGTAACATCCAGGGCGGGGCACCTGGTGCTGCGGCGCGTCCAGTTGGACCGGTCGGGATCAAAATTAATCCCGTCATTGTTAACTCGGTTATGGGCAAGTGCCCCCAGGATAAGGATGATATGCCTTTTTGGCTTGCTGAGAAATTTGACCAACTGGAAAAAAATATTTTCTAACACGACTCCTGTTGAAAAACCCAGGATTCTCACCCTTAGTTTGCAGAAAGACTTAATACTGGAGGTTTCCGATTGTGAAACCTGAGGCAAGATTTTTGCGACAGTCTATGATAAGTGCTTCAGCACACCATCCATGGCTGTCCTACCCTCCGTCATTAAGCGTGTCCAAGATGAACACGGAGCGGAGGCGGCTGTTGAATTGGGGATGAGACTCGTGGGAGTGTTTGATGTAGTTTCAGATCTCATCCTTGCTAATGTCAAGGGAGATGAGGTGAGCTTTCAGGTGTTGAATGCTTTATGCGATGTCCCCGAGGCGATAAACCCAGACAGTTACCGAGAATTATTACGGCGGCATGTAAGACCATTGGCCGTAATAGTTTGGGTGTTAAGCCTTTTGCCAAAGCAGTGCAGAAGCAAACTCAGGTGGCAAAATCTGACAAGGATGACTGCCCCAATTTTCCAGAGCAGAATTGGAATAAGAATAAAAAACAGGGGAAAAAGCAACAGAAACAGGGGTCCCGTCCTGCATCACTAATACCTACGTCTACTGAGCGCACTTATGATTTGCACGACCGCGCTACTTTTAAGTCACCTGATCATTTTCAGGTTCCTGATCAACTGTCTCCTCGCTCTTTGCAGGATACATTGGTCTCACCAATCGGTGGAGGAGACGGCGGCAGAGTTCGGGGTGCCCAACACAGCAGCCCTGCAAGACGGATGGTAAATGCAAGCAGGACGACTCACCACGTCAAAGACCCCAGTTTCAGAAAAAGAAATTTGCCGCTTTAACAGCAAGATAAGCCACGATAACCCAGCTTCGGAACCTGACGTGGGCGCTAATGCTGCTAGACAGAGGGGCAGAAATTACCATAGTGCGGGAAGCATTGCGTCCACTTCTGAAGGTGAAAAGGTAAAAGTGCCTTCAAGGGAGTTTATTTTCTATATGTTGGTGAGTGTCTGCCTCAAAAACAATCCTTCTTATATGAGACGAATTCGCTGTCTCTACGTTCACTTTGGCTGTAACAAAGAATGCACCCCTTCTGAACTAGGTAAGATCGCTATTACCATTCAGGCTTTATACAATTACCTTCCCAGTCAGTTAAGATATTGACAATTCCCGATACTGTCTATCATCTTTTAGACTATCTCCCTACGTTTCACATGTGTGAAGATCAGACACGACTTCACATACATTCCAGATTGATTGATTTCGAACTTTGAGTCAAGATACCAAACGACTCACAGGTATGTCCTTTAATCACAAGGCAGGCTCTCTAACCAGCCTCTTGAATGGGTTGATTCAATATTTTTGATTTTTTATGTTTCAGTTAATCAACAAAGATACACCTCAATTTTAATCAAGTGTAATTCGTTACACGTATTTCATGTGACGAAGGTGCAGGAGCATTCCACACAGGTATATGACTTTATTTGTGAGTCTCTCTCGCTATCTAAAGCCAGTAAACCATTTCAGTTTTTTTGATACTGAGGTTAGTGCAAATTGATATGCAATCAGTGTATCCAATATGGTCTCATATAACATCCGCATGCTACTATTAACAAGTATAAAGCCTGGTCTTGCAATAATAACAAACTCACTGTCAATTGATATGCAATCAGTATGTTTAATATTGTTTTATACAACTTCCGCATGACAAATCGAACAATCATGTACCAATAAGCTATGATCAACTAATAAGCTATGATTAGACAGTCTTTTGTTCTGATTTATGTTATATACTGAGATGTCTAGACTTTGAATAAGATGTTATTAATTTGATCCTATGAACTACACTCGTAGATCTCGATTAAATAGAGGACTTTTGAGAAATATATAATTCACAATGCCATTTGTTCTAGACAAATAAAAGCAATACGGCTTTAATTCCGTTTGGATGCTTAATCAATGATTCGAGGATTAATGATCATACGTGGGAATATCTCCTTGATTTATACAAGGCCTATGTCAATATCGAAATGTCTCTCTTTTTATAAGAAAATGAACTCTAGGTTCACAATGTCTTTTATGTTGTATATATCATTGTATCGTTATTGTAAATGATGTAAATATATTGTTTTGTCACCAAGGTGTAACGAATATAGTTAGTGTAGACTTGTAACTGTAAATATCTTTAAATTTCAGATTACAATACCTCTATACAGATTATAACTGACAGCAGTCCTGAGGATGGTTT
Source organism: Lissotriton vulgaris (assembly GCF_964263255.1). NCBI lineage: Eukaryota > Metazoa > Chordata > Amphibia > Caudata > Salamandridae > Lissotriton > Lissotriton vulgaris. Next base: position 69,980 of record NW_028249858.1, on the reverse strand, counting down.
CTACAATTGACTCTTAGGAAACCGAAACGTCGACAGTACATCTTATCCCTATCTTTGTTTTATTCAATGTGGTGTGGGATAGTTGTTTTTTAGGTTCTGTTGAGTCACGTAGTAATTTATTTATACATGTACCCACAGTCCTAAACCTTATTTGTTTACTTATCTGTATATGAAGTCACTTATCTCAATGAATTTTTGATAAAACTATTTTTCTAATACACCTTGTGTCTTTGTTTGTATGTTGTGTTTTAATGAAACAAAGTATCTATATTGAATTTTGAGTCAAATAGTATTGGATTGATTCATAATAAGGATTATTGATTTATCCTTCTATAACTAATCTGAGTTACTGAACATATAGAAAATAAACTCCCTTGAAGGCATTTTTACCTTTTCATTTCAATTACCCAAGCCCTCAAGGGTATTTTCGGGTCGCTCACTTTTTGTAAATCACTTCTGAAGGTGACAGCAACTGACACGTCCGTAGTTGTTGAGACGGCTGACACTAGAGTGGCTCCCCCTGAACGACTTTTTGAAATCGTCCTTTTAACTTAAGGTGACAAGTAACGTACTGTAAAAGGGGTATTGTGGGAGGATCTAACTACTACCTATGACATTTTGTTGGCGGAGGTCGACTGGCCACCACCTTTCATTTTGGCCGCTCTGCAAGGGGAGGAGATAATCCTCCCTAGTTTCGCGTGCACTGTGCCGAAGGAGCAGGCTCTGCATTTTGCAGAAGAGTAGCCTAGGGTGCTTGCACTGGCTTTGTACAGCTGGGACAAATTTTCTCCCCAGCATGAGATACCATTGCGGTCTATGCCAAAGCCTCAACCCCAATACCCAATGCAGCGTGAATCAAAAGCTCCCATGGCAGAAATCCTTGAACAATTGGAATATCAAGGTGTGATTGAAACGTGTGTGTCTCCGATGAATAACCCTTGTTTTACTGTGACCAAGCCTGATGGCTCGTACCGTTTGGTATTAGATTACCTGCACTTGAACTCTCATTGTCGGACCTGCGCGGTACAAAACACTCAGAGTTCTGCCCTTGTGGACAGTCTCATGCGTAAAAGGTTTAAGACCACACTGGACATATCCAATGGCTTTTTCGGCCGTAACCTGTCCACTATTAGTAGTCAATGGACAGCTTTTACCTGCAGCGGCAAACAAAGACAGTTCAGAAGATTAGCTATGGGCTATAAGAACAGTCCAGGCATCTTTGCCGCCCGCATAGTCTCTCTTTTAGACAGACTAGACCCAGATGCATGTTCGTATGTGGATGACATTTATCACACAGGCGACGAATTATGGCCGCATCTGTGTCGCGTTGACTGCATAATATGTCAGTTTGCGGACTTCGGTTACAAATTCAACTTTCCGAAATCTCACATTGCAGAGTTCACAGTGTTGTTCCTGGGCTATGAGCTCAACAATGAAGGTCGAGGTTTATCACCTCACTTCATGGAGAAATGTGCACAGCTGCACGCTCTTACAACACTGAAGAAACTACAGTCTTTGCTGTTTTTTTAAAACTTTGGGCGCACTTACATTCCCGAATATGCACAGAATATTAAGCCTCTTTATGCTTTGGTACAACCAACGTTCGACAAATCGTGCTGGCTGCCTGCTCATTCAACCATCTTGTAGTCTTTGCAGACTGATCTTCTAAAATCTAAATTCTTATTGACTCGTAATAACCACACCAATCTGATGATAAGAATCGTATCTGGGGTGGTGGGTTTCACGTACCTGACTTTTAATGAAGGTGACACAGTCCCTATCGCTTACAAGTCACACTTGTACACTTCGGCTGAGCCGCGATTTTCCACTATGGAGGTTTTGACAGCAGTGCAAATGGCGATTCTGAAAGAACATGCACTGTCGCAGGAAAAAGGCATATTGGTAGTTACTCCGTATCCTGCCTTGGGGTCAGTGACAAAAGTCACTGTACCAAATTCAAAAGCTTTGCACCCAAGGTGAATACAATGGGCCAAGAACAACAATACATTTATGAGGGCCAAAGGGGATTTTAAAGACCAGACTCTGATACGCCCCATGCATACACTGAAAGACAAAAAAATATCAGAGGGTCTGGAACAACAAAGAAAAGAACGCCGGATATGAACCCACAAGGGACTCTATTGTCACGCCACGTGTATAATATAAAAACAGGTCACCCCTATACTAAACCTACAAAGTGGTCAGATAAGGATGCCCATCAGTCACCACACGGAACCGCCCTTCATCATTTGGGTTTCCTTTAAGACCACCATTGACAATGTCTGTTGTCTTTCACAGGGAGGGCCTGGATTGTGGGAAGACCCTCACATGATCAGACAGATCTTCAGTGGTCCTACTTCTCAGTTACAAGGATGTTAGAATGTTAAAGGGGGACTGATGTCGCAGTGCAAAAAATGGTGTAAAACAGAAGAGAAAACGTGTGTGTTAAAATTGGATGAGGGGGTACTGAACGTAGTTTATTCTGGTGCTACCCACTCTACCAATGTTAAAAAGTAGTCAGTGACAATCACAATATTCTTGGATTGTCTAGATGTATTCTAAGGTCAACATGTTTCAGCAATTTATGACAGTTTGTCATTGCTTTCATCAGGACCAAAACAAACTGATTGCTACTACGAACAAGTGATAATGAAACAAAAAATTGTGCTCAAAACCATAACCATTAGAACTGATACAGAGATCACCTGAATCCACTAGGTATCCGCATCGGTTTCTTCACCTTTCCAAGTCATCAAAGATTTCTAGGAATAGTGAAAACATGGAAATTTAGAATAGATATCTTGTTAGTAAACACCGCGTTCATAAACTTGTGTAGGTATACTAGGTTCTGACTTGACAATCCTAGTAGTAAGTGTCATATAATCAAATACACCTATAGCAACATATTATTCTGTGCTGATGTCTCAACAGTGGAATGAATTGTCAAAATTACCAAACGAGCTAACATCTTACCCCACTTGGAAGATGTACAGACCTCACCCCAGCTGGCCACGGCTCAGGGAAAAGGGAACACCGCTCTATAGAAAAAAGAGGCAAAAACACAGCAAGCTGAAAATGCCACTCATTCCTCATTTGTTCAGACAGAAATAGATCAGCGCCATACTTTGTTAAGTGCTGCTTCACTTAAAGGAGGGAGTTAGCAATGACCCAGCACGCTTAAATTTAAGTTGAGGTGCCCATCACAACAAAAAGCGCCAATACACACAAATAGTAGAAAGCGAGCGAGGCCTCTGTCTCAATGCCCAGTGATTCCTTAAGGATCTCAAAATACCGGCGTATACAAGGCAAAAACCCTACCTTTCCGTCGGTACTTCGTATCGGCGTCCGAGCCGATCGGGGAGGTGCGTGACAAAACATGGGCTGCCGTATATGACGCATAGAAACATGTACAGCCAGTAGAGTAAAATGTAGAGTAAAATGTTTTGCTCCTTGTCATTTGAAATCTGTGGCTAAAGTTTTATGTATTCCAAAAAAAAAACCTTTGTTTACAATCCAGCGAAGTAACGTTTTTTTAAGTGTTTCTATTGGCCGCCTGTCCAACCAATCAGGTATTTGGAATGATGAACTCGGGGCTCCCATGACTAACAATCGGCGAATGACGCGATGCTTTGTCACGCACCTCCTCGATCGGCTCGGACGCCGATACGAAGTACCGACGGACAGGTAGGGTTTTTGCCTTGTAGACGCCGGTATTTTGAGATCCTTAAGGAATCACTGGGCATTGAGACAGAGGTCTCGCTCGCTTTCTACTATTTGTGTGTATTGGCGCTTTTTGTTGTGGTGGGCATCTCAACTTAAATTTAAGCGTGCTGGGTCATTGCTAACTCCCTCCTTTATGTGAAGCAGCACTTAACAAAGTATGGCGCTGATCTATTTCTGTCTGAACAAATGAGGTAAGATGTTATCTCGTTTGGTAATTTTGACAATTCAATCCACTGTTGAGACATCAGCACAGAATAATATGTTGCTATAGGTGTATTTGATTATATGACACTTACTACTAGGATTGTCAAGTCAGAACCTAGTATACCTACACAAGTTTATGAATGTGGTGTTTACTAACAAGATATCTATTCTAAATTTCCATGTTTTCACTATTCCTAGAAATCTTTGATGACTTGGAAAGGTGAAGAAACCGATGCGGACACCTAGTGGATTCAGGTGATCTCTGTATCAGTTCTGATGGTTATGGTTTTGAGCACAATTCTTTGTTTCATTATCACTTGTTCGTAGTAGCAATCAGTTTGTTTTGGTCCTGATGAAAGCAATGACAAACTGTCCTAAATTGCTGAAACATGTTGACCTTAGAATACATCTAGACAATCCAAGAATATTGTGATTGTCACTGACTACTTTTTAACATTGGTAGAGTGGGTAGCACCAGAATTAACTACGTTCAGTACCCCTCATCCAATTTTAACACTCACGTTTTCTCTTCTGTTTTACACCATTTTTTGCACTGCGACATCAGTCCCCCTTTAACATTCTAACATCTCGTAACTGAGAAGTAGGACCACGGAAGATCTGTCTGATCATGTGAGGGTCTTCCCACAATCCAGGCACTACCTGTGAAAGCCAACAGACATTGTCAATGAATACAATGGGCTACATCCTTGACATCTCTGGATGTCACGTTCATTTTTGACTCCTCTTTGCAGACTCAGGAGTATTTGCAGTATGAATTTGTTCATCCGGCTCCTCTGACCATGTGCCCGCTGGAGGATTTCCATTGTATCATATACACTGACGGTTGGGCGCAACCAGCGACGGATTCAAAGCATGCTTATTTTTCGGCCTGCGCAATTGTGGTCGGTACTATGGTGAATGGAGAATTCAAGTCCGATGTCGTGCATACACAGACATTAGGGGACTGTACCGCCCAATTGGCAGAGCTTCGTGCTTTAATGCTTGCATTGGAGTACGCTGATCCTAGTGTGACTACTCTTATCGTAAATGACTCCTACTACTGTGTACAGTCTTACAATGGCAATTTGTTCTTTTGGACTCAAAATGACTATCCTGATTCCAAAGGTAGCACAATAAAACACAAAATGATCTGAGTTCGAGTGGCTGAGCTTAAAGAATGACTTCCACTCGTGTCTGTGATTCATACTCTTGGTCACCAGCGTGTCGGAGTTCACACTGTTGGCAATAGTCTTGCTGATGAAGCGGCAAAGACCGCAGTAGCGACATATGTAGTTGCAGCAGTTACACGTTCCAAAAGTAAGATTAATGATGATATCTTGGCAGCTATTGCCGCAACAGAGAAATGTTAAGATTAAACGTGCGGAGAAATTGTATTTTGAAATCAGGTTTATTTAACAATCCTCTGTTGCCAGCCCGGGGCTTCCCAACATACACCAACATTCTAAGGTGCACTCCTGTCACCTGGTTCGGACCGTACCAACTAGGGGGAGGGGGGTAGGAGGGTACCACTGGGTGGGGAAAAGGGGAAAGATTACAACAAGAAGGGAAGTAATTACCAGAGAGGTTTCCCTTCAAAGTACTCATCACTTAAGTCCTGATAAAGTTCCTTATGTGAGAATTAACAACATTGGTGACAAATTGATTCCCAACACGGACCGCAGGTCCACACTGATAACTGCTGCTCACGTGGGTATGGCCTCTGCTCATGCCGGCATCTCTGCTACTGTATCACTTTTACAACAGCATTACTCGTGGTGCAGATTGTGCAAACAGACACGTGAATATGTCCTTCATTGTGACATTTGCCAGCAGATTAAACCTTCACCTGCTTCACGCCCGCCCCAGACACAGCTGTATATATCTAATAAACCACTTGGTTGTGTTTATTTAGATCACTGCGGTCCTTTCTCCTCTGTTCCTGCGTATAAGTACATCTTAGTTGCAGTTGATTCTTGCATGCGCTTTGTGTGGGTGTTGCTACAAAGGAGTGCTGCTTCTGGAACTGTCGTTAGGGATTTGCATGTCTTTGTGGGAATTTTTGTATGTGGTACCTTCCACTCGGACCAGGGTCCAGCGTTCACATCTAAGGCGTACAAGGATGCCATGCGCTCATTGGGGGTCCAAGTCACATTTTCGTCTCCATACTGGCGTGAGTGCAATAGTGTTGTGGAGCGGATGAACCGTGACTTAAAGCAATCCTTGACAGTTAGGGTTTTAGGTACAGGCTGGAACTGGCTAGCCCACCACAATAACATTCAGTGTGCACTCAATAATTTCCCTAGAAGATGTCTGGGTGGGCAGACCCCATACAAAATGCTCTTTGGCATCAAAATGTTTGTTCCGGACCTTGAGGGTCTAGACCAGGCGGCGTCTGCCGCTCCATTTGACGTTGATGAACATTGTGCTGTTTTCCAGATTCTACAAAGACCTGTGACAGTCTTGCAAAGGAACACTTGCCCTCCACATCTGATGTTGCGTTGGAGATTCCGGTAGTTGGCTGGCTACCCCGAGTTGGTGAACTGGTCCGAGAGAAGGTCGAGAACAAGAAGGAATTCGGCCCCTCGTATCATGCTCCAGTTCCTGTAATTGGCATGCAGGGCACAAGAACAGTCATTTTACCTCCACCTCCTGGTCGTAAAGAAAACAGGTACATCTCCATTGACAATGTCAAACTACACAGAGTGGCCGATTCTTCTTAGCATCACTCCTGCAGTCTCTTGTCCAGCTATGCTGAGAAACTCTGTTTTGGCTCCGGCACCTACCATCAGGCCTGACGTTGGCTTCGGGATGAATCCAGTTACAAATTCTTTATTGAATCCACCGGCTGGTGATCCCCTTGATGATACTGAGTACACTTACCCCACAGACTTATCGTTGCCCGATTTGCAGACCTGTGTGGCTAATCAGTCTCGTTTTTCATTTGACACTGCCTCTACCACATCAAAGTCCCCCTCAAAAGTTTCAATTTTTGCTGTATGGTTTAAAAAACATTTTTGATTCCTCCCTGGACTTACATTTGGCTGGTGCTTTTTTCAATTTTTTAATTCATGTCTATTGGATTTGTGGTGTATTGTTTCCATCTTATGAATGGACACTATGTTAATGAAAGATCTACAATTAGAATGATTGATGGAACTTTGGCACCCCACTCCTCATCACACATCATAAAGACGGACCAGAGTTTTGTGAATATCACTGCTTGGCCTGTGTGGGATGCTGTTACATTTCAGATACATGGTCCCACAGAGGTTATTAATGTCCCTAATGTACTTTGTGTTTCAATGGGGGATGTGGTTAAACAAAATATACGCTCCCATGAGTGGGACGTCCAAGCCGTAGAGGCTCTATTTTCTGATTTGAAATATTTTGCTGCCTTTGACGCTGAAGATCTGTACTTGGACTCTGTAAATTATGCTGACTTGTTTTGTTACCAACACTACGGCAATCATTTTCTGCACAAAGCAAACACATTTAGGAATGTGGTTAATTATACACAATGGGAACATTGTCCCGCTCCTGTTGAAGGCCGCTCCAAAACTCTTTTGAAAAAGTTGACTTACTTTACCGATTTTAATTAATCCAACCCTGATGAATTTAATTTTAAGATGACTGAGAAGTGCTCTTCCAAAGTTAGACTCACCCACATGAAATTATTGTATTCAAATCCTTTATCGACCAATTAGCTATAGGGGTATATGAGCTGTGGAAAGATACTATTGATCTTAAATCTGTTTCGGGTTCTAAATATTGGCAAGGCACTGAGGCTTTGCATTGTGCTTATCTCATCCCGAACATATGTTGTTTTTTAATTCAACTGTTTCACAGACCACCTGCTTTGGATTGGCTACGTTTAAAAAATTAAATGCACCTTCTATTCCTGATTTGGGCAAATACCTAAAATGGGATAAGATAATCACACCAGTAGGTCCCTTAGTGATTTACAGACTCTGTTACATAATTCATCTTTTAACATTTCCAGTTTGGAACCCTGAGGCTGGTTATTATGGCAAGAAAAGTGCAGATTCATGCCAGCATCATTTTCTGGGTTTGTCCCCTGGCTATACACAGGTTAGGATGGATCCCCGTTTTGAGAGTGACCATTCTGTCACTACCTATTCTGTAGGCAAGCTAAGTCAGAACTGGCTCAAACACTCCACTTTAGCGTTAGTTAAGCTTCATTTGTCTAAATTGACTGACGATGTTGATTTGAATGACTTTGTGAAAGGTCCTGCAGCAGGCAGGTCCAAAATATGGATTCATGCTGTTTACAACGAAGTTTGGGAACTGTCCCAAATTGAAGTTGCTTTTAGGTTAAGGGCTATTGATCAAGCTAATTTAGAAAAAGTACATGCAGTTGTAGATAATAGCATTAGCACACTTTCTTCCCAAATTTACACATTAGATAATATTGTTTCTTCTGTTGTTGATATTGTGCAAGATGATGTCTCAGTTTTGTACCATGGACAAAATCAATTGCGTTCTATTATGCAATTTGCATGGACTTTACAAATGTTAAAGGTTGGGAAAGTCACTTGGGACTACATGAACACTTCCTCACTAATTTTTACCTTTTAATTTGACTGTTAAACAACAATTTATGTCAATGAAAGATGCTACGTTTTCACTATTACATATTGAAAAGTTAGAACCTTTACCGTTTCCTGTGGTAGAAACAAATTCTGCTGTTTGGCTTATTCATGGTTTAATAATGCTACCTTTACCACTGGTTAAATTTGAAGCATGTACGAAGCACTATACGATAGGCAGATATGAACCATTGGGTAGCGCATATCTTCATGAGATTTGGTCTCTTCCGTTCACCTATAGGTGCTTGAGGGAGGGTAAAGAAGTTTATTTAAAAGGTGAAGATTGCACTGCAACTCCCGACCACTCATTGGTCTGTAGAAATATACAATTGCACAGCTCTTGTAATTCAAACGCCCCAAATTTGGCCTGTATTTTAAAAGGTACACCCGCCCTGGCGATTACACCTACTTTCACGTTGTTAGCGAATGGTAGTTATTTATTATTAAATAATGAAGATTGCTGTGGTACGCTGGCAGGGATACTGTACATAGTGACTGTCTCCCAACATGTAGTCTGTTGAAGGATATGCTGTGTCCTCCTCCGCATGGGAAGCTCGATATATCCATCTGGCCTTCCATTCCAACCTTGAAAGCAGAGTTCAACAAGATGAGTCGAATAAGGGCTCTTTTGTCTCAAAAAGAAGTCGCCCTTACATCTGCGCATGAAACATTCGTCCTTCACGTGGCTCAAACTCGTACCGAGGTACATGCCTTACTTAATACTGATCTCCTCCTGCATTTTAGAGCATTGATTCACACTATTTTCAATGCCTCTTCGACCACAGGCTTGGCGCATTTTTTAAAAGTAATACGTTCTGGCCTTGTGACTTCATTCCAATCTATATTTGGTGTGATAACAGCATTTTTTTTTTCTTGCGTCTTTGGCAGTTTACCATTTATTCTCGCCTTGGCTGCCAGTGTACTGCTGTTAATTTGCTTGCTACAAAATGGTTGCACATTCTGTGCCCCACGACAATCTGCCCCGGCTGCTTCAAATTCGTAACCGGTTGCTTGAATACTATGGACCGCTACCTCTGGCTACTTTGAGTGTGGCGTATGGTTTATCTTTCCGGTTTTCGTACTTTACGTGCGTGTCGCCAATTTTCCACTGCCTGGATTGCAGTTTTGAATGGGTTCTGGAATTGTGTCTCTGCAATACGGTGTCTCCTAACCCGGATTATGATCTACTAATGAGTCTCTTAGTTTCTCATGAACTAGACTGTTCTGGTGTCGGGATTATGGCCTGCGCAGTGGCTCATGGAGTCCTAGGCAATTGGAATATATGGACTGCAGCCCATGACTTCCTGGCACACAGTTTTCTTGAAGAACACCAGAGTTGTTCTCAGATGGTGCTAGAGGCTCCGGCTGTTGAAGAACATGTGTATTCTTTTCCATTACTGAATTGGATGGCTAAAATGTTCACTGACGATAACAACAACTTCCTATTGGAGGCGGTTGCAACGTACTGTGCCTATACGCTGTTGGATTGAAGTACAACATTTTTTTTTCCTGCTTCATAGACACGTACGGGACTCATGATTTTTTTTCACTTCCTCCTTCATTTTTTCTTTCTACGCATTACATGTGTTTGACACTATACACCCCTGTTGGGTTTTGCATTTTTTTTTTGTGGTTACTATTTCGGAGTTTATTCCCAATCATCCAGTTTGGATAATTTCAAACTTGGTTCTGTCTCATTCAAACTCGAACTCTGCGTTCTTAACAATTGCCCCCATTATTGTGCGGTTTCCGATCAAGGGAGGGTGTAGTGAGGGCTGGGCCTTCTTTGTGCACATAGATATGTTAGCATAGCCTTATTAGACGTTTAAATGCCATTTTACCTTTTGCTGCTTTTGCGCACAACACTGCATATAGCTGTTATTGTAAGTTAGGCTGCCTGAAATACTTCACATGAGAATGGCTTCTTTTCGACATCCCTAGACTTACATCGCGACCCTTGTCTGCACAGTGAGTGCTAAAGCCTCGAAGGTTATCATAACAAGGTAGCTGTTGTTCGGGTTGATCGGCTCACGTTTTAGACATAACATGCAGGCAGCTGCAGTCTACTGAGATTCTGGCGCCTTTCATATAGCACTGAAGGCATGATTTCAGGCACTTGGAAAAATTCTGTGAGACAGAGAGCTTTTCCAGATCCTGATGTGATTCACTCCTGCCGATCTTAGAGGTATGGGTCCCCCACACAAGCCTAAGAGACCTTCTATATTTTATAAAGTAAGTTCCTAGCTAGGGAGGGTGTTACACTAGGCACTAAGACTGGTTTTCACCATCATTGTAATATGATTTCTCCTTTTGTGTTTTATGGAATTGTAGCGATGCTGATCATATTATTTCTAATCATATGTCTGCCTATGTTAGCAAAGATACTGCATCTTAGAGCACGTCGTTAAAATAAAAATTTTAACCTTTCCTGTGTCTCTTTTTACTCCTGTTGTTGACTGGTATGAGAATAACAAACAAAAGAGTGTTCTTGATTCCCACCATTTCTCAGTATAACCTACGTCGCATGTTCTGGGTTATCTAATCATTGGTTCCTTTGTTATAGGACGAAGAGCTAATGTGACACTGATGCTAGTCGGTTAGGGTTTTAAGGTACTGAGGTGAGTTTTTTGGTCCACCACAATTCACTGAGGTCCTGGGTCTCTGTGCACAGCTCTGTGTCTGAGCAGAATCCCTGCAACACTTCCACAGAAAATGATGACTGTTGTATGATGGTTGTGCTGATCAGCTGAGATGTGGCATTCTTCTTATAAGGAGCCTTGAAAACCCTCGGAACCAGGTCCTCCGGGACGCACGCAACTTTCTCTACACCAGAGTGTTCTGAATACTGACACCTGGAGTTATTGTGACTGCCCTTTCTCATGCCAGAGTGATTTCTACCATTGGTACCATTAGCGCTCTTACCATTGAACTGATATTTTGCTGGCTTTCATTAAGTTTCAGTGTCCTGACGTGGCCTCCTGTATCCTCCAATTGAGGTCTGCTTCACTCTCTGCAGTGTTTTGAGCCATAGGAGGCCTCCCGGTCTGGTATCTGTGAGCTTGTGTCTGTCCAGGCTCCCCAGGCGTATACAGTCCTTAATGTTTAGCGCTCTGAAGAAGGTGTGACCCACATCCTGCGGTTTTCACCGAAACGCGCATCAGCGCATGTTCTCAGCCAATCGGCACAACCTCCACACAACAGTCATCATTTTATTTTGTAGCTTTTCTGTATTAAAGATATATATAAAGTAAATATTTTTTGCAATAAATTTCTTTTGGATAGAAAATATCAAACTGTTTACATTGGAAACAATCAGAAACAGGAAGAGTTCCTGTATAATTAATGTGCATTATATGTTAGTTCATCTTTGTGCGAAGGTTCTTGAGCTGGTTGTGTGCGGTTTTGTTTTGCAGTTTGATGAGTGATTGAATGAGTGTGATTATGAAAGGAGTGCATGGCTGAGTTGGTTACCCGGTATATTTGATTTTTTCTTGCGTACGCCTGGATGCTTACAGAGTATGTGATAGGGTTTTTTTTCTATTTGTCTTTGTATTTATTGCAATATTCTATTCATGGAATTTAGACACTGTCGAATGTTATTGATCTGTATAATAAAACTGGGGTATATACCATGAAATATGTGTTGCATGGTATACTTTTGAGCTCTGCACACTATGTCATTACTTATGGGATAGGGTAATTCATTTTCACTTTTTTCATCCTTGACGCTAAGCAGATTGATAAAATTATTTTCAGGCAAGGGCATTCTGTTTTGATTGATAGTGATGTTTCCCCTGTCTCCCTGCCTAAGTATCTACCCAGGGTCCCCTCCTGTGTGATTGTCTGTTAAAGTCCAGGACATTCCCCTTTGGTATCACAGGACATTCAGGCAGTGCTGGCCCCCACCACTGTCATAGGAGTAAGATGCTTCCTTGGCATGGTCACATATTGTGGCCGGTTCCTTCGAAATCTCACGGACCTTACAGCCCCACTGAGAGAGCTAACAAGGACCGACACAATCTGGAACTGGGGGCCTGATTATGAAAAGGCTTATCAAGCAACAAAACTAGCATTATCAGTCAACACCACCCTTGAATACTTTGAACCCACCCAGGATTCCGAACTATAGGTGGATAAAAGCCCTATTGGCCTGGGAGTGGTATTATCCCAAAAGCAGAACAACGGGAAATAGGCTTCAGTGTTGTATGCCAGCCGGGCACTGACAGAGACTGTACAGCGATATTCCCACATTGAAAAGGAGGCCATTGCTGTGCACTGGGGCTGTCGTCACTTTCATCTGTATCTACATGTCCAGCCCTTCGTTGTTCATACGGATCACAAATCCATCATCCCTTTGTTCATGGGGACATCCTCAAAACCCCCACAGAGGATCGGAAAATGGATTCTACAATTGCAGGAGTATCATTTCACAGTTGTCTATCATCCGGGAACTCAAAATCCAGCAGATTATCTCTCAAGATATGCCTGACCGGTCAGAGAAAGTAAAGAGTTGGACCCAGAAGAGGTGGAGGGATATGTTTGACTCATCGTTGAACGCTCCAGAGCACACCCCATTTCACTTGCGGAGATTGTCAAGGCCACTGCCACCAATGGGTGTCTCCAGTTGGGTATATCCGCTGTGGTTTCAGGAAGATGGTGTACCTTACTTGACAAAACTACCTAATGTACGGATGATGCAAGGCTGACGTTAGACTCCCTGCACAATGTTAGCTCAGAACTTGCAGTGTCCCCTGAAGGCTCCTTCATGAGAGGTTCACATCTAGTAGTTTCCAGGACTCTACAACAACGGGTGGTTGACCTCGCTTATCCGGCTCATCAAGGGGTTATCAAAACAAAATCTCAACTGAGATGCTAGGTCTGGTTTCCTAGTTTGGACAACCAGTTGAAAGGACATTTCGCCAGTGCTTTCTGTGCCAAGCTGCCATCCGGGAAGACCCACAGACACCAATCATCTCTGAAAATATCCCTGCATTCCCCTGGAGAGGCCCAGTACAGATTTTGGCAGTCTCCCAGATGGTAGACACATGCTAGTGGTCATAGATAAATTTTCAAAATACCCAGAAATTTATATCATGAACTCAACAACGGCAAGTTAAACAATACCTCATTTGGAAAAAATCATGGCCACCCACGGTCTCCTTAAGGAATTGCGCACTGACAATAGCCCTCCATTCTCAAGTCAGGAGTTCATGGAATACTTACAGTCCCAGGGCGTTCATCACAGGAAAGTTACACCCTGTTAGCAGCAAGCTAATAGAGGCAGAGCGGTTCATGCGTACTTTAAACAAGGTGCTCCAAATCGCTTTGGCTAATGGATAAAGCATGGACTGAGCTCTCTACGCCTTCTTCAGGGAATGTCATCGTACACCTCACACAACGACTCAAGTCAGTCCTGGCTCTCTTTTCTGAACCGTCCCATGGGGAATGTCATTCCCCAAATTGAGGGACAATCAGCAATACAAAAACGAGTTGCTGACATGTTACAACAGCGCTGGAAACAAAATGACGGCATGTCTCAGGCACTGAGAGCCAAACAGAGTTCCAACAAGGTTGATGATGTGGTGATGGTGAAGAACAGATATATCTGGAGCAAGTTTATGCTACCTTTTGAGATTGGTCCGTGGCAGGTGCAGTCAGTAAAAAGGACAATGATTACTGATCAGAAAGCTGGAGAGATCATTACTAGAAACATATCCTTCTTTAAACGCTATCAAATTCCAGTGAGCAGGTCCAAAGTGGTCTCTTTGCAATTCTAGGAGCGGAGATGCTGCATGATGAAGATGTTTCGCCGACCGCTATCCTGCACCAACAGAGTTAACTGTGGCAGTGCCTTCATCCCAAGAAGATGGTATACACCTACTCAATGTCCTGCTGTGTGGTCTAATCTCAGCACACCCCCGCAGCTGGTAAGGCAAGATGAGACGAGAGAGGAAACCACTCACCAAGGGAGTGAGAGATACCATCTTCAGCCACATCCTGCAAGATCTTCTCATTTGAAGGACTGTCTATTGCACTGAACTATCATCATAGTCTCATCTTATTTCTCTCTCTCTCTCTCTCTCTCTCTCTCTCTCTCTCTCTCTCTCTCTCTCTTTCTCCCTCTCTTTCTCTCTCTCTCTCAATCTCTCTTGTACAATTCACAGCTTCACTCCATAAATGAAGGTCAGAATGTTTTAATGATTTTTTTATACTGTTTGTTTTTGGGATAAAGGAGGAATTTTATGTTCGCCTTAGTGGGTGAGCCCACTACTTAACCCCAAGGAGGTGTGTTTTCCTAAATAGCCCTCCCTAATGTATCCCCTTGGAACAGGCTGGGACATAGGGGACTGGAGAAAATAGAAGGGGCCTGAGGTGTGATCTCAGCACATGAAAACAAATCACCAGTGTGCATGTATGTACTTGTAAGGTGCAAAGTGCCTTACACATCCGCAGGCTGCATTGCACCTGACACACAACAGCTTTTAGTCAGTTCCGAGCCAGATGACTGGTCTTCCAAGTCACTCTAATTCTTTTGCAGGCCTCTGTATTCTTTGGCTAAGGATATAAAAGCATTGTCTGTTCAAGCCTTCTACTTCTGCCACTTATATTTCAGTGATACAAAGCCTAGATTATTTGCAAGTAAATGTCTTCACTACCAGCTTGTAAGACTCTTCTTTCTAACTATCCGCATGCCCAGTGCAGGTTCCTCTTTTTCCATAAACTACTCAAAACCCACTTCTTCAGTTTGTAATTATGCACTCTCTGGTTCCTGTCATGTTTCCTGTAATCTCAGCATCAGGACACCCTCACTGGATAACAGCTGAACTTTATAAAAGGACACTATTAGCATCACCAGCATCAGGATATTGTCCAAAATCTCAAAACAACTAAGATGCAAAGCAAACTCTTTCTTTACTTCACCAGTGACTGCTTCAAAAGTGTGGAGTGTAAATACTTGAAACACACATGATGGGAACAATACTGTTGGTTTGGGCATTGTAGAAGTTCTTTGTGATTAGCTACACATGCAGCCTATGAATAAGGACAGGGGAGGTCTGAAACGTGTCGGACAAAGTAATTGCCTTTTAATGTGCATCACCAGAGTTGTTAGCTGCAATAAATATAGCAGCCTGAAAATGAGTGCATCTTCATTTTAGGGACAAACTGTGAATAAAAATATACGTGTGTGTGTGTGTGTGTGTGTGTTTATGTGTGTATAAATATATATATATATATATATATATATATATATATATATATATATATATATATATATATATATATATATATATATATATATATATATATATATATATTACCTACTGGTGGTCGCCAGTAGGTATATTTAGGACCTAGTTACCATAGGAAATCCCCAACATTCTATTGGGAATAACTTTGGCGCCGATTGAGGAATCTGCGTGTAATTTTTCTTAAAATTGCTTCGCTCCTTCCCTAAACGTTTCGGGGGGATTCGTCAAGCGGGGGCCGAGAAAAAAGGGGGGTCCCAAAATGTGTTTTCCCAATGTTAATTTCCGTAGGGACCTTTAGACACGGCTACAGCCCGAATGGCTGAATGGAATTACACCAAACTTGGCAAAATGGTAGGGCCTGGTATGCAGATGTGCCTTTGCTATGTTTGGTGAAAATCCCTCCAGTAGTTCTTGAGAAAATTGAATTTGAAAGTTTTCAAATGGCATTTTCTATGGGACTTTTAGACACGGCTGCAGCCCGAACGGCTGAACGGAATTACACCAAACTTGGCAAAATAGTAGGGACAGGTATGCAGTAGTGCCTTTTCTATATTTGATGAAAATCCCTCCAGTAGTTGTTGAGAAAATAGAATTTGAGCAAATTATATATCTATATGCGCTCACCGTACGCTCACCGTACGCTCACCGTACGCGCACCGTATGCGTACGGTACGCGTACCGTACGTGCGCGTACCCTTACGTGCGGGAGCGAGTTTCTGATTGGCTGGCAGTCGTCTGTCAACATTCCAAACTATCCAAACCAGGAAGTGTTGGCCACCATCTTGTTTTTCAGGAGAACTGAGGCACAAGAGAGCACAAAACAAGAGTGGAAAACATGAAAAGGGGGCAGGGTGAGACCCCCCAACCCTCTAGCCCTTCTCAGGGGGTCCCAAAAGGATCCCCAAGGGCAAAAAAAAAGATTGCGGGGTACACGCACCGTATGCGTACGGTAGGCGTACGTGCGCGTACCCCGCGATTTAAAAAAAAAAATTGCACTTGGTGGTCCTTCTGGGACCCCCTGAGATGGGCTAGGGGGTCAGGGGGTCTCAACCCTGCCCCCTTTCCGCGTTTTCCACTCTTGTTTTGTGCTCTCTTGTGCCTTACTTCTCCTGAGAAATAAGATGGCTGCTCAGGTGGTCCCAGAAGGATAATGACTTATATAAACGTTATCCGCTAATAGAATTAGCATTTACAAAACCTTTGAAATTTATAGAAAAAATATAAAGGTTTCACGCCTGATATAGTTAGGAATTAGCGTTTAAAAATCCTTGCAAATTCACTGAAAAAACCATAGGTTTCAAGCCTTATATAGTTAAGAATTAGCATTTAAAAAACATTGCAAATTCACTTAAAAAACCATAGGTTTCAGGCCTTATATAGTTAGGAATTAGCATTTAAAAAACCTTGCAAATTCACTTAAAAAAACCATAGGTTTCAGGCCTTATATAGTTAGGAATTAGCATTTAAAAAACCATTGAAATTGCTCCTATATAGTTAGTTGTACTAACTATATTTCGCGCACCCGCAATCCACTGTTGATGATGTCACATATTACATCATTCATGACATGGTCAGTAAATGTAAATTGATACTTGTATAGCGCACTACTCACTCGCAAGGGTCTCAAGGCGCTTGTACAAATACCGCTGTGGAACCCTTCCTGGCTTTCCCTGTGAAGCGTCCACTCCTGGGCACCCCCAGGGTGGGGGCCAGGCATCCTTAGCGTTGGGGGGGCCGTTGTGGAGATTAAGCAAGCTATTGCCCAGAGTTGCAGAGTGGGACTCTATGATTGGAATAGGCACTGAGGCGAGAATTATCAGGTCCGTGGAATTTTGAGCTCAAGACCCGCCGAGGCGGGGAATTGAAGACTGGTCCCGGGCTAGACCTCTGCATCAGGGTCTGCCGCTCTAACCATTGAGCCACACTTCTCCACTGACATCACTGATGACATCACTGATGACATCTCAAATGACATCACTTTGCGGGTGGCTCCATGAGTGTTTGAATCAGTCTGTGAGTGAGTGCATGAGTGTATAAAATGGGTCTATGAGTGGGTGTGAGTGGATTTATGGGTCTGTGAGTGGGTGTGTGAGTGGCTGTATGTGTCTGTACAGGGGGTAGATTAAGGGGGCACGGTCTCCGATAAGCTCTCAGCAATCCAATTGTGTGAGGCTTACTGGTAGTAACAGGAGGGGTTCTTGGCCCCAACAATTCTCAGCATTCAAGGGAACTTCAACCCTCAACTAGTGGTGTGCAGAGTGCTGGACAAGGGGGTGAGGCCCCTGATGACCTCTCAGCTATACTGCTGGGTGGGGGTTACTGGTGGTAACAGGAGGGGTTCTTGGCCCCCAAGGACCTACAGCATCCCAGGGGACTTCATCCCCCAACCAGTGTGGTGCAGTAACCTGAGCAGCTGCCTCCAGAGCGTGGGCTCACGGTTCGATCCCCAGGACTGGCGGCAGCCCAGCTTAGCATCATGTGGCTCTCGGCAATAGCTCACTTAACATCCCTGATGGCCCCCAGCTCTTTGAAACCTTAAGGGACTATTTGTTTGTGCTTTACAAATATGGATTATTATTATGAAGTGCACCAGGAGGTGTGTTTGCAGAGTGGTGGAGAAAGGGGGTGGGGGCTCTGACCAGCTCTCAGCAATCCCACTGTGTGTGATGAAATGGTAGAAACAAGAGGGATTCTTAGCCCCCAAGGAGCCACAGCATCTAAAAAGACTTCATCCCCCAAGTTGTGCACCAGGAGGCGTGTTTGCAGAGTGCCTCACCCCAGATCTCAGCAATCCTGCTGTGTGGAACTTACTAGAGGTAACAGGAGAGGTCCTTGGTCCCCATGTACCCTCAGCATACAAGGGGAGTTCCCCCCCAACCAGCAGTGTGCCAGGAGGCCCGTTTGCAGAGTGGTGGGGAAAGGAAGCGAGCCTCCGATGACCTCTCAGCTCTCCCGCTGTGTGCGACTTACTGGAGATAACAGGGGGTGCTATTGGCCCCAGGGACTCTCAGCATACAAGGAGACTTCATTCCTCCACCAATAGTGTGCCAGGAGACGTGTTGAAAGGGGGCATAGCCTCAAACGACTTCTCACTAATCCCATATTTTTATTAGGGGACGGGGCTGCCCTCCCTGGGCAAAATTTGGCCCCAGGGACCCCATTCCTCTGTGGCCCACCCTCTTTATTTTGGGTACCCAGTGACCTCTGTTGGGGAGCAAAGGGAGGCTTAAGGCTCCCATGATCCCTACCGGCTCCCTGCCTCGTACGGGAACAAGCATTGCTCTGACAGACAGGGTGCTGCGGAAAGACAGGACCCTGGCTGTCAGAGCAAATGTTTTCATCTGTTTCCCTACATGTATATTTGCATGCAAGGAAACTGTCAGGGACCCCACAAGCCTTACCGTCTGCCTGTAGAGTAGTCTTGCAGAGATGACATGAACACCCTCACCCGTCTCCACCCTGCTCCCTTGTCCTACCTTAGTAGTACCAGACCGGGGCGTGGTGACAGCCGGGGGAAGGAATCCTAGTAGGGATGTGCCTGAAGGTGTGGTGAAATAAAAATGGGCCCTCCTGGATAATCGCGTCTTCCTGTCTTGGAGCCTGAAGGAAGGATAACCCACAAACAATCACTAGCTGTAATAAACAGTACGCACACTCATTCCCATGCATTCACTTGTCGGAGGGTATTCAAAAATGATAGTCATTTCAAGGATAGTCAAGGAAGGGAATGTTCCAGGTATTCCAAACTACGGTAGGAGGAAAGTAACAATGCGCTCCAATGCTAGATATCAGGGATGAAGGCAAAGAAAATATAGGTGAAGCGCTCCTGCGCTCCCCATGAAGATGAGGGGGTGAAAGGTAACCACACCAGTGTTACCACCAGGAAGATCAAAGGAACAGAATGGTGTTGCGCTCCTGCGCTCATAGTAAGGAACAATATTCAGGCAAGTAACTGTAACACGCTCCTACGCTTACCAGGGAATAACAGGGCTATGAATGGCGACGCGCTCCTGCGCTCACCATAGGAAACAGTAGCACAAATGTACGGTGCTCCAGCGCTCACCATAACCACTAAAGACCAGGAAGAAGTGGTAACACGCTCCAATGCTTACCGGGGGACAACCAAGTTAGGGATGGCGATGCGCTCCTGCGCTCACCATAGAGCACACAGCAAAGCAAAAGTACGGTGTTGCACTTCAGCGCTCACCGTAAGTTTCAGCAACCAGGAAGAAATGGTAACGCGCACAAGCGCTTACCGTAAGAAATCCAGGCCAAGCAAAATCACGATGATGCACTCCTCAGCATCCGATGCAGTATTAGATGCGCCGGCATGAGGAATGGTGTAGGGTTGTAACGTTGTTACCCGGAAGTGGTCGAGTGGTGACCTGCGGTACTGCACTGCTGTAAGCGCTAGACCACCAACCTGCCACATGCACTCCTTGTTACGTACAGGAATGTGAAAGAAACAGATGAAAACTCCACTTTCTGCAAGCCAGAGCTCTGGTATCCAGAAAGCGGAGTTATGCTCACTTTGGCTTGGTGGGAGCTGTCAGCTCCCAGCAAGCAAAAACAAACAGCTACCTACCTAGGGTGGACAACTGGGGAGGTAGCAGGAGCTGGCCCAGGAAGGGGGGTGGTTCCCAGGTCCATCCATGGCTCCAGGAAGAGAGCTGTGCGGCCCCCCCTCCAATGTTTATTTAAGTCCTGTGGAGGTGGGGGTCCCCAGGGCCGGGGGTCCTTGATGGACTCCCTTCATTATTTTCTTTGAGCCACTGGGAGGTGTCAGTCCTCAGGGTGAGTCCAGCGGGCCAGCCCACATATATATTATACAGTTCCCCAGGGAGGTGGCAGTTTGCAGGGCTGCTGGGGTCCGTGCGGGTCCCCTGCATTGATTTTATGTTTTGCCCCGGGGAGGGGATGGTCCCCGGGAAGCAGGTGGGCCAAGCTGTCCCACATACATATATTTTTTCATAGTGCTCCAGGGAGGTGGCAGTACTCAAGGCTTATGATAAGCCATAGGAGCCTGGCCTGTGGGTCCCCCTCCATTATATAATTGCTTATACCCCCAGAACCTGGCCCACCCAGGGGCTCAACATTACAGGAGCGCATGAGCCTGCATTTCTTTTTTTAATGTTTCAATGGGAGCCGTGGATCCAGCGCAACTTCTGTACAAATAGCTCAGCTAACTATAAATGCTGAATTTCTCTGGTTTTGTGCATGTGAAATCTGAGCCCAACTATAACATCCCTGTAACCTTTGGTTTTTTTGTGAATATCTAAGTTTTTTAAATTAATTTCCTAACTATAACATCCATGTAACCTTTGTTTTTTTCACTAAATTGCTACCGTTTTTTAAATGCTGATTCCTAACTATAACATCCTTGTAACCTTACTCATGAGTGTGCACTGTGGTGGCAATGACATATGCACATTAACTGGAGTAGGACTGGAAATCCTAATTAAGGATACCTTTACTGAATTGATTATGCTTTTCCCTCACACTGTCTTGGTGTACTCTAACATATGCCAAAGACAGAAATGGAAGTGGTCCAATCAATTATTTCCACAGATTGACAAAGCCAGGAAACATGTTAATTAAACTGTTTCTGCATTCCTCAGAGACCATTGCATGGGCTGTATCTATAACAACAATCTGCGTTTTGACATGCATAGAATTTATAGAAATGATGGAGTGCACTTTACAGATGAAGGCAACAGGGTGTTTCTAAGTACTCTTAAACTCTGTACCCAGACTTATGTATAGCCACCCTAGTACCCAAAATATTGTGAAGTTTTTTTCAAAAGGTTTTTTTTACCATTCGTTTTTAGGGACCCTCGCAATGACATAGCGATCCCCATGGACACGTCGCAAGAACAGAAAACAAAAGCAGACATTCAATGGCCACCAACACATCCAAATATAATATGTAAAAAAAATCCCTTCTGAACATTGCCCTACACATATTACTATATACATACTTCTTTCAAAGCATGTTTAAACTCATATTTTTGTACTAAGTTTCTTTTAAAACCATCTTGCAGCCCTATTTTTCTTTTTCATTGTTATTCGAGGACGTCACAATTGCGTAGTTAACCACGACGATTGCGCCTTTTTCATAAAGTGTAAAACATATAAAATCCACACATATTACAGTATTTTACACATTAGGGTTTATTACTGTACAATTCAAACTCATGTATTTCTAGTGTATCACTAGAACAACCATCTCTAAAAACCTATATTCCATTGTCACTATAAGGCCGGAGATCTCAATGACATTTCTCATCGCCATCCCTGTGCTTACGTCACAAAAGCTGAATTCAAAAGTAGGAATTTAATAGACACCACAACATAAAAAATTATAACTATATAATTAATTCTAACCATCACAGTTCACAGTACATAACTCACTAAATAAATAGCTCTATAAAAACATTTATCAGAATCTCAATAGCTCTATGACAATACGTATTGATGATTCACTGTTTTTTTTTATAGTTCTGCCATTATTCACCATGATGTTTATAGTCGCAATGTCCCCACGACGGTACATGGGGGGCCACGCTGGCCGTCGCAGTGTTATCGCAATTTTTTTGCATGGTTACAAAAATCTATTATGGGCACATAACTTGTGTCACTAACAGCCCCATTTCTCAACCATGGGGTCAAAGTATCACCACCCTAACCCCTTATGTGGGCTTTCACACAAACTTTCAGCCAATAGATAAAATGGCAGTCACAACTTTCTGTTCAGGTTGCATCCAGCCAATCAGAGCATTCCCATTGGCACGCATATTCGCGATTCATCCTGAAACCTCAGAGAAATATCCACGGCCAGAGATGTTACTATAAATTTTAAACTTAATTTTCTAACCAACTACTGAATGGATTTACACCAAATAAGCAAAAGGCACCTCCTTGGACTGACATCTACCTCCCTGTCAAATTTGGTGTGAGTCTGTTCAACGGTTTGGGTTGTAGGTGTGGCCAAAGGTTCATATGGGAAATAGCATTACAAACGCAACCATATTTCATGCCCCACATTCTTGGTTCCCACTGCATGGATCACCCCAAACTTTCCATAAAAATAGAATCCTTCTTGACACTTTTTTGGGAAAATTTCATGAAGGTTGGTCAAACTACGCCAAAATTATAGCAAAGTCAAAGGAAAATGATCCTAACTATAAGTACCTACTGGCAACCACCATATATATATATATATATATATATATATATATTCATGAGGCTTGCCACTCAAAAGACAGGAAACTGCCAGATACAAAGCGACAAAGAGTCGACCCAAGAGGTGCTGGTGCAAGGTGATTTATTACTACCAACAGTATAGTAACACAAATGAGGGACCACGCGCTCTCTGAAAATCCATGGGCGCCATCTTGTAAATACAACAACACATTGTGTGCATACAACTACCGCATCATCGAATCAAAGTCACGGATTTGTATAGCACCTTCATCATTCTAAAACCAAAAGTTTCAGTCTTTGTAATCTTGCCGTGGATTGGCATGGAACTGGTAGTCCCTAGATAAATTTAGCGAGCCTAACTAACTCGGTGCAGGTGGGCTAACCACCACTTGGGAAGGAGGAGCCGGCCATAAAAGAATAGTAAAAGGACAACATGCTGTTTGAGAAAAGCATTTGAAAAAGGGAAACCGGTCATGCAAGCCTCAAGAATAAAACTACTTTTAAAAGCCCTGCTGTGTCCTGTGGTTCTCTGCACCGTGAAAGGAGGAGAAGCTGATTTTTATATTTCACCGCGCTGCCCTTGGCGCGCACACAGGAAATGTTCAGATAAGAAGGTCAAGACGACATGGGAACTTTTTTGACATTAGCCGAAGCATCGGATTTTTTCCTTGACCCACCATCGAAACCCCAGAATAAAAGGACGCCGTGATTGTATCTACGCCCTGAACATTTCTATCAAATGCACTGAGGTCGATGGTAGAAAGAAAGGGACTGAAAGAAAATACCTTTCAATTGCGGCATAATTTCCTTTCACCTGCACCAAGTACAGCAGCTTGCTGCACCATGGGACTGGTAGTCCCTAGATAAATTTAGCGAGCCTAACTAACTCGGTGCAGGTGGGCTAACCACCACTTGGGAAGGAGGAGCCAGCCATAAAAGAATAGTAAAAGGACAACATGCTGTTTGAGAAAAGCTTATGAAAAAGGCAATACGCCGAAACCGGTCATGCAAGCCTCAAGAATAAAACTACTTTTAAAAGCCCTGCTGTGTCCTGTGGTTCTCTGCACCATGAAAGGAGGAGAAACTGATATATATATATATATATTCACTGAAAAAACCATAGGTTAGAGACCATATATAGTTAGCTGGACATTTTATTGACAAAAAACCAATGAAATTCCATATATAGTTAGTTGCACTAACTATATATCGCGCACCCGCAATCCACTGCTGATGATGTCACATATTACATCATTCATGACATGGTCAGTGACATCACTGATGACATCACTGATGACATCTCAAATGACATCACTGATGACATCACTGATGACATCTCAAATGACATCACTGATGACATCATCTAGTGTCTGTGTGTTTTTGTAAAGTTTAAATATGTTTTACATATTGAAGAATGAGTGGATGTATGGAAGACTGAGTGTGTGTGTGGCTGGCTGGGAGGTGTGTGACTCTGTGCATATCAATGTGTACTTGTATCAGTGATTGTATAAGAGAGTAAGTATGTGTTAGTATATGTGTGAAAAGTATGGTGTTCTGTGTTTAACTGTATAGATGAGGAAATCGAAGTGTGATTGATTCTTCACAGGACTGACTAGGTGTATGAGTGCATATGATAGTGTTGTAATAATGAGTGACTGTATGTATGAGTGATTGTATGGGTGAATGAGTGAATGTGTGTGTAGACGTAGGAATCAGTGAGTGCGTATGTAGTAACTGGTATTGGTGTGTCATGATGTCATCAGTGATGTCATTTGAGATGTCATCAGTGATGTCATTTGAGATGTCATCAGTGATGTCATCAGTGATGTCACTGAAGTATGGTGTTCTGTGTTTAACTGTATAGATGAGGAAATGGAAGTGTGATTGATTCTTTACAGGACTGACTAGGTGTGTGAGTAACTCCATGGATGAGTGGCAGTGTGTGAGTGTCTGCATAGGTGTATGAGTGCATATGATAGTGTAATAATGAGTGACTGTATGTATGAGTGATTGTATGGGTGAATGAGTGAATGTGTGTGTAGACGTAGGAATCAGTGAGTGCGTATGTAGTAACTGGTATTGGTGTGTCATGATGTCATCACTGATGTCATTTGAGATGTCATCAGTGATGTCATCAGTGATGTCATTTGAGATGTCATCAGTGATGTCATCAGTGATGTCACTGACCATGTCATGAATGATGTAATATGTGACATCATCAGCAGTGGATTGCGGGTGCGCGATATATAGTTAGTGCAACTAACTATATATGGAATTTCATTGGTTTTTTGTCAATAAAATGTCCAGCTAACTATATATGGTCTCTAACCTATGGTTTTTTCAGTGAATTTTCAAGGTTTTGTAAATGCAAATTCCTAACTATATATGGTCTATAACCTATGGTTTTTTCAGTGAATTTCATTGGTTTTTTAAAAGCTAATATCTATAGCTGTAAAATATATTCTTTATTACGTGACGTATCACGTAGCCACGTGAGACGCCTCATGACGCGTCGCATAACCGTGACGTATCTGTTCTGCAGCGCAAACAAAACCCGTAACGTAAGCGTGCCGGAGCACGCTTACAGATATATATATTTTTTTTAACCTTAATTAGACAAAATCCACACGTGCACATATCTTGAGGCCTTGCAAAGGCACTTCAAACAAACAGTCCCTACAATTTTGCCAAGTTTGCTGGAAATCTATTCCCTTAATTTTTTTTTTACTGTTTCTCTTGGTTTTCCCCTTGTTACGCTTACCGGGACGCTACCCGGTACGCGAACCGGACGCTCCAAAAACACAAGATGGCGGACTCCCGTTACGCTGCCGGTTAGCTGCCCGGTTCGCGTACCGGGAAGCGCCTCTACCGCGAAAAATCGCGGGGGACTTTAATATCCCCCTCATAAATCCTAGGGGGTCAGGAGGGGTTTACCTTGCCCCCTTTCCTTCATTTCCTCCTTCTTTTTTCACCACATCTTGTCTCTCGAACCTACCGAGCGACAAGATGGCGGCCGCTCCGGACTGTTTACAATGTTGACGGCTACGCTGCCGGTTAGCTGCCCGGTTAGCTGCCCGGTGAGCTGCCCGGTTCGCGTACCGGGACGCGCCTCTACGGCGTAAAATCGCAAAATTTTTTGCCCCGCGGGGCACTTTAATATCCCCCTCATCAATCCTAGGGGGTCAGGAGTGGTCTACCTTGCCCCCTTTCCTTCATTTCCCCCTTCGTTTTTCACCACATCTTGTCTCTCGATCGTACCGAGAGACAAGATGGCGGCCGCTCCGGTTTGTTTAGAATGTTGACAGACACCGGAGAGCCAATCAGATTCGCTTCGCGAAGTTCCGTTACGCGTCAGGTACGCGAACCGGGGCGCTAACCGGAGCGCTGTCACAGATATATATATTTTTTTAAACGTTAATTTCTCAAAATCCACTGGAGCACATATATTGAGACATAGCAAAGGCACGTCGGGCAAACCATATCTACAATTTTGCCAAGTTTCATGTAAATCTATTCAGCCGTTCGAGCTAAAAGTGAGTCCAACCGCCCTATGGAAAAATGAATGGGAAAAACGCGTTTTGGGACCCCCCTTTGTTCTCGGCCCCCCCCCCTTGACGAAACCCCACCAAATTTTCAGGGGCTGCTCAGAAAAAAAATGTGCCATTTTCCTGAAAATTTCAGCCAATTCCGTCCACACACGCCAAAGTTATTAGACATAGAATTTTCAGAAATCCCATAGAGAAAAAATCCTAACTATATATACCCACTGGCTATCGCCAGTAGGTAATATACATATATAAACATATGTAATCTGCATATCTATATAAATATAAATGCATGCATACATATACATATATGCATACATATGCATGTTATTTACATGAAAGTTTTAAAAACACTAATAAAAGCAAAGCTAAAAAGCCACCTCATTACAAACAGAATGGCTTTAACTTAAACGAGGGCGAGATCTATTGCATTTTCAATGCTTGTTTACTTTGGTTCTATCAAGAAGGCATTCAGATGTGTCACACATTTGCCATAAATTCTGAATGTTAGCACTCTAGTTGCTCATTAGATCACTGTAGTAAAGCTAGTGCTCACCAGGGAAGTCTGCTGCTAATCATGGTTTGCAGCCATTTTCCCGCATTTTTTATCCCGCAGACTTTCAGTCCGCATACCATTATCCCGCAAGGTCATTGAGCTCGCATACCATTATCCCGCATTTTTTCAAAACGCATGTGCATTTATCGCGCATGCCTTTACAAAGAATTACGTTTTGAAGGCATGTATGGTAAATGCATTTGCGTTGTGAAAACCACGATGACGAGAGAGGTAAGTGGGTTTGTGTTAATTTTTTCGTGGGTTAGTGATTGTGTAGTGTAGTGTAGTGTTGTGTAGTGTAGTGTTGTGTTAGTGTAGTGTAGAGTTGTGGTGGTTGTTTAGTGTAGGGTCATGCTGGGGGTAGTGTTTTAGGGTTTAGGGTTGTGTTGTAGTGTTTGCGTAGTGTAGGGTCATGCTGGGGGTAGTGTTTTAGGGTTCAGGGTAGTGTTGTAGTGTTTGCGTAGTGTAGGGTCATGCTGGGGGTAGTGTTTTAGGGTTTAGGGTTGTGTTGTAGTGTTTGCGTAGTGTAGGGTCATGCTGGGGCTAGTGTTTTAGGGTTTAGGGTAGTGTTGTAGTGTTTGCGTAGTGTAGGGTCATGCTGGGCGTAGTGTTTTAGGGTTTAGGATAGTGTTGTAGTGTTTGCGTAGTGTAGGGTCATGCTGGGGGTAGTGTTTTAGGGTTTTGGGTAGTGTTGTAGTGTTTGCGTAGTGTAGGGTCATGCTGGGGTGTAGTGTTTTAGGGTTTAGGGTAGTGTTGTAGTGTTTGCGTAGTGTAGGGTCATGCTGGGTGTAGTGTTTTAGGGTTTTGGGTAGTGTTGTAGTGTTTGCGTAGTGTAGGGTCATGCTGGGGTGTAGTGTTTTAGGGTTTTGGGTAGTGTTGTAGTGTTTGCGTAGTGTAGGGTCATGCTGGGGTGTAGTGTTTTAGGGTTTTGGGTAGTGTTGTAGTGTTTGCGTAGTGTAGGGTCATGCTGGGGGTAGTGTTTTAGGGTTTTGGGTAGTGTTGTAGTGTTTGCGTAGTGTAGGGTCATGCTGGGGGTAGTGTTTTAGGGTTTTGGGTAGTGTTGTAGTGTTTGCGTAGTGTAGGGTCATGCTGGGGGTAGTGTTTTAGGGTTTAGGGTAGTGTTGTAGTGTTTGCGTAGTGTAGGGTCATGCTGGGGGTAGTGTTTTAGGGTTTAGGGTAGTGTTGTAGTGTTTGCGTAGTGTAGGGTCATGCTGGGGGTAGTGTTTTAGGGTTTAGGGTAGTGTTGTAGTGTTTGCGTAGTGTAGGGTCATGCTGGGGGTAGTGTTTTAGGGTTTAGGGTAGTGTTGTAGTGTTTGCGTAGTGTAGGGTCATGCTGGGGTGTAGTGTTTTAGGGTTTTGGGTAGTGTTGTAGTGTTTGCGTAGTGTAGGGTCATGCTGGGGTGTAGTGTTTTAGGGTTTTGGGTAGTGTTGTAGTGTTTGCGTAGTGTAGGGTCATGCTGGGGGTAGTGTTTTAGGATTTAGGGTAGTGTTGTAGTGTTTGCGTAGTGTAGGGTCATGCTGGGGGTAGTGTTTTAGGGTTTTGGGTAGTGTTGTAGTGTTTGCGTAGTGTAGGGTCATGCTGGGGGGAAGTGTTTTAGGGTTTTGGGTAGTGTTGTAGTGTTTGCGTAGTGTAGGGTCATGCTGAGGGTAGTGTTTTAGGGTTTAGGGTAGTGTTGAAGTGTTTGCGTAGTGTAGGGTCATGCTGGGGGTAGTGTTTTAGGGTTTAGGGTAGTGTTGTAGTGTTTGCGTAGTGTAGGGTCATGCTGGGGGTAGTGTTTTAGGGTTTAGGGTAGTGTTGTAGTGTTTGCGTAGTGTAGGGTCATGCTGGGGGTAGTGTTTTAGGGTTTAGGGTAGTGTTGTAGTGTTTGCGTAGTGTAGGATCATGCTGGGGGTAGTGTTTTAGGGTTTAGGGTAGTGTTGTAGTGTTTGCGTAGTGTAGGGTCATGCTGGGGTGTAGTGTTTTAGGGTTTTGGGTAGTGTTGTAGTGTTTGCGTAGTGTAGGGTCATGCTGGGGGTAGTGTTTTAGGGTTTAGGGTAGTGTTGTAGTGTTTGCGTAGTGTAGGGTCATGCTGGGGTGTAGTGTTGTAGGGTTTTGGGTAGTGTTGTAGTGTTTGCATAGTGTAGGGTCATGCTGGGGGTAGTGTTTTAGGATTTAGGTTAGTGTTGTAGTGTTTGCGTAGTGTAGGGTCATGCTGGGGGTAGTGTTTTAGGGTTTAGGGTTGTGTTGTAGTGTTTGCGTAGTGTAGGGTCATGCTGGGGGTAGTGTTTTAGGGTTTAGGGTTGTGTTGTAGTGTTTGTGTAGTGTAGGGTCATGCTGGGGGTAGTGTTTTAGGGTTTAGGGTAGTGTTGTAGTGTGTGCGTAGTGTAGGGTCATGCTGGGGTGTAGTGTTTTAGGGTTTTGGGTAGTGTTGTAGTGTTTGCGTATTGTAGGGTCATGCTGGGGGTAGTGTTTTAGGGTTTAGGGTTGTGTTGTAGTGTTTGTGTAGTGTAGGGTCATGCTGGGGGTAGTGTTTTAGGGTTTAGGGTAGTGTTGTAGTGTTTGTGTAGTGTAGGGTCATGCTGGGGGTAGTGTTTTAGGGTTTAGGGTAGTGTTGTAGTGTTTGTGTAGTGTAGGGTCATGCTGGGGGTAGTGTTTTAGGGTTTAGGGTAGTGTTGTACTGTTTGTGTAGTGTAGGGTCATGCTGGGGGTAGTGTTTTAGGGTTTAGGGTAGTTTAGTTGTTTAGTGTATGCTAAAGGCATATTCGTTCTAAAAGTTTTTGTTATTTTAATTTGCGGCCTAATAGTACATGCGGGATTTTTTTTGCGGACTGATGGTATGCGGGATTTCGTCATATATTCGCTAATCATACTTTCTATGGCAAAATGAACCCCCTCATTTTGTTCCTTTTTAAATTAAATGTTTTAAGAGTTACCACTTTATTCCAATCAAGATGGCTTCAGGTGTGCCATACCTTTGTAATAAGTAGGACTGTTAGCACTCTAGTTGTTCTTTAGAACACTCTGGGACAATCTGTCATTGGGCTATAGTTGGGCTACATCTGGCTGATATTTGGGCTACATTTGGTTTTTTGTCTCTGGTGGCCATCTTTGGGCTACATTGGGCTACATTGGGCTACATTGGGCTACATTTGGGCTCCAACATATATATAGCCCAATGTAGCCCAATTTATATTTTTCAAAGTAAATTTTCATAAAAACCACTGGAGCCTATATCTTGAGACATAGCAAAGGCACATCGGGCTACCAGTCCCTACAATTTTGCCAAGTTTGGTGTAAATCCATTCAGCCGTTCAGGCTAAAAGTGAGGCCAACCGCCCTATGGAAAATTGCATGGGAAAAACACGTTTTGGGACCCCCCTTTTTTCTCGGCCCCCCCTTGACGAAAACCCCCCAAATTTTCAGGGGCTGCTCAGAAACAAAATGTTCCATTTTCCTGAAAATTTCAGCCAATTCTGTCCTCATAAGCCAAAGTTATTCGACATAGAATTTTCAAAAATCCCATAGGAAAAAAATCCTAACTATATATACCTACTGGCTATCGCCAGTAGGTAATATATATATATATATATATATATATATATATACTATTCCCAGTGTGTACGTTTGGTTTGAACATAATTTTCAAACAATTCACCTTTGTACATTCCGGTCTAGAACTGTTATACTTATACAAACATCCTGAATTTTTATATTTTGCAACAAAATGAATTACTTGCATTAAAATTCAGAACAACATTATTCCTTTCTATATGTACATACCATGTGGCTATTTTTCCTTGTTTTCCTGAATGCCAATATAGAATTATTTTAACAGCAAGCCTGTCAACATTTCAAAGGCTAGTGCTTAAATTAGACATTCAATTTATAAATGATCCATCATCAAAAAGTGGTAATGCTTTTATAAATACAGTACTCTCTTAAAAGTGCTAGTGCATAAGTATACATTTATAAATTTAATTTCAATTAATATTAGCATACTTTTTTACAGTACTAGATAATTATAAAGTGCAAGTGCTTTATCGTATATTATTTATATAAAAAACACAATAAATATCATCATATGCTTTACAAAATACACTTAAAAACAAATTTAAGTTTTTCATCCTTTTCATGCCATTCTCTAAAGTAATTACTTAAAAGAGTTCTTTTCACTGTATTACACTAGATATAAAGGGTCATGTCTAACAAATCTATAACAATCTTGTTTACCTATTTTCTTCGCTCTTAATCAAAAAACAAATTAAATTGATAACTAGAAAACAAATGGTAGTTGAATGCGCTGACTCGTTCTTATTTCCTTATTGTTTACTCAATCTCATCATCATCGTTCTACAAGCAAGTATATAGGTCCTCATCTACATTTAACCCATGATGTTCCACGCTGTTAAACTCTAATATGAAATACTTTTCTAACCTATGGAGTTCTTTTTCCCTATTTCCCCAAATTTCTTCTTTCTGGGTACTTCGGCTATACAACTATACTGTACGCCTGTGGGATCCCTCTGATGATGACTTTGGAAATGTCTGGCAATCGGATATATTTATCCTGATTGATAATTGCTCTCCGATGCTGCAAATTTCTTTTTAAACAGGCAAGGTTGTACTACCTACATATGTCTTTTTGCAGGGACATTGCAAAATATAGACCACAAAACTTAACCTAAAACTTAAAAAGCCTTTAGTCATGATGGTTTCATTAATAGATGTCTTAAAATGTGTGCGAATCATTCCCAGGTTGCACACCTTACATTTAAAACCCTTCCTAAAACCCATCTTTTGCTGAAGCTATGTGGGGGCTCCCCCCTCTTCTGTTCTTGATATTCACTTTTCACAATCCTATCTCTCAATGTCTTCAATTTTCTATATACCACATTCGGATATTTACTCACTTTGGGGCCCAATATTGGATCATTTCTCACTAGATACCAATGTTTATTTAGAATGGACCTCACTTCCTTATGTTTAACATTAAAAGTTGTTATAAATAAGTGATTAACTGAATGTTATTGTGATTTTTTGAGTTTTGAGATTATTCCTTTTCTTTTGGGTTCTAGATGGTCCTAATAATACTTTCTGTCTTTCTAGGTTCCTAGCTGTTGAAGCAGCCCCATGTACAGTTTTCGGTGAATAACCACTCTGTCAGAACATGCTGTTCATTTCCTGATGCACTCTGCAGTACTCCTCTTTACTACTACATGCTCTCCGTGCCCTATAGAATTCTCCAAAGGGTATATTTCTTATGAGAGGTGCGGGATGGGCACCCTCCGCATGAAGAATAGTGTTGCCAGCAGTTGACTTCCTAAAGATAGTTGTTTCAAGTTTCCCCTCCACTGGTCTTATTCTAATATCTAGAAAATCTATGGAGGTTCTGCTACAATGTCCTACAAATTTTAAATTAAGAGAGTTTGTGTTGGAAATCGAGGGAATGTAGAGAGATTTATTATGGGATGGGAAGCCTAGGATAGCACTCCACAAACTCACCTTTGTCTGGTACGACAGGGGTGTCAGTCTCCCGACCTCAAAATGTACTATTGGGCGGCTCACTTTGCGGCAGTTAACCACTGTACATACCGAAGAATGAATGACCCGGGCTACACAATGGACCAATGGGTGCTCCCGGGGGGAAACTACTACAGAACCCTATACTCCAGACCAAAGTGGTTTCCCCTGACTGGGCCGACAAAGCATTCTAATATCTAGAAAATCTATGGAGGTTCTGCTACAATGTCCTACAAATTTTAAATTAAGAGTGTTTGTGTTGGAAATCGAGGGAATGCAGAAAGATTTATTATGGGACGGCTCACCTTGCGGCAGTTAACCACTGTACATACCAAAGAATGGATGACCCGAGCTATGCAATGGACCGATGGGTCTCCTGGGGGGAAACTACTACAGAGCCCTATACTCCAGACCAAAGTGATTTCCCCTGACTGGGCCGACGAAGCATTCGGTACACGTCTGGCACAACGCCACTAAGAGTTTGGGGTGGGAAAGGAAACTGATGGCAGCTACGCCACCCTGGGACTCCGAGATTCTGGGAGATCTTTGGAAGTCAAAGGGTTTTGAGAAATGGGACCTTATCAGGATCTCAACCATTGGGAATTTATTGGTTAAAGGGGAAGTAGTGCATTTTTCTGATCTGCAACAGAAGTGTGAACTTGCAAACACAGAATACTTCCGATATCTCCAGGTCCGCCATGCACTCCAGACACACATACCCTCAGGCTCCTCAGTCCCAGATAATACTCTTCTCGAGGACAGGCTACTTGACGGCTACCTCCCAGTTCAAACGATATCCCTCACCTATAAAAAACTAATCATCAATGTTGCTGAACAGGGACTCTGGGTGAAGTGGGAGAGGCATGGCTTCGAGTTAGATGACGAGAAGTGGCAGGAGGCCTTATCCTCCACGAGGGAAGTGGCCATATCGGCCAGGTTGAGGTTTGTCCAACTTTAAATTCTCCACAGAGTGTACGTCACTGGGCCCTGTCTGGTTCAAATAGGAGGGCTGAGGGGAGTGAATGCAGGCATCAGTGTGGAGCTGAGGGAACATTCCTGCATATCATATGGGAGTGTGATCTCATTCAGAGATACTGGCGTCGGATTCATGCAGTAATGAGCGAGGTTCTGGGACTAGAAATACGTCTGTAGGCAAAGAGATGCTTACTGAATGTGTGGGAGCCTACTGATGTGGGAAGGATGGGTAGGATCTGGGTAACATTGGGGTTGATGGTGGCGAAAAGAAATATAGCTCAGCAATGGGGGGCCACCCGAACCCCTACGCTAACGTAATGGAAGAAAAACTTGGACAGGTGCATGTTCAGGGAAAATACTGTCTATGTCACAGGGGCGTGCCAGATGAAATGATCGTTAATTTGGGGGGCCAGTAACACGTACCGTGGGGAAATCTGTAGTCCACCTCGCAGCATTGATCTAGATGACCAGGACACACCTTGATTTATCAAAAGCGAGCTCTAATTATGTATTTGAACTGCCACCCTACATACTAACTGTAATTGTGCAAACTTCTCCTACGAATAATGTATGACTATACCCTGCGTACTTGTGCTGATTTTTGTTTTGTTCTTCATTAATGAAAAGAAATACAAAAAACATTAAGAATGTTCGTGTTAAGGTCCCTGATTAACATTTTAATGTCTGTTTCCATGCCCTGCCACAGTACGAAAATGTAATCTTTAAACCTTATCCGTAAGAGGACATGTTCAGACCATTGTTCCAGTGGCGGCCCCCCGAGCACCTGCTCCTCCCACCAGCCCAGATGTAGATTAGCATAACTGGGGGTGAAGCAGGTGCCCATGGCCGTGCCCTGTTCTTGCTGGAAAAATTCTTCACCAAATGAGAAAATGTTCCTTGTCAAACACCATTTCATCATTTTTAAAATCATTTGATTGTGCTTATAAAATCTCATGGGTCTTCGGTTTACGAAATATTCAGTAGCCTTCAATCCGTCAGTATGCCTTATGCTAGTGTACAAAGTAGCAATATCATGGGTTAATAAAACCATAGTAGTCTCATTCTAGCGTATATCATAAGTAACATTTTTATAAATCCGTTGAATACTTAATATATCGTGTCAATGTATGTACAATAGGATTTAATAAATAATGAATGCATTTAGTTGTATTTTCAAATGAGCTGCCACATGAAAATATTATTGGTCTCCCAGGTGGAGTAGTTGTGCTTTTATGCACCTTCGGGAGCATGTAGAAGACAGGTAACACTGATATCTTATTTGATGAATTTGTACTCATCCTAGCTTAATAGTTCCTGCTGTTTCCATAACTTGAGTCTAGAAAAGAAATGTTCTTTTACCACTTCATATTCTTTTCTGTTGTTTCTACTTAACATTCTGTGTCATTCAATTGATTGAGGGCCTCCTTCTTATATAACTCACGACCCCACAGCACAACATTTCCTCCTTTGTCTGAAGGTTTCACTAGTACTCCGTCTTCTTTATCAATTTTGTCCACATTTTTTTGTATTAGTGCTTTTTTAGGATTGATCTTACTCTTTTGGTTTGCTGTTTTTTAATACAAGCACTTCAAGTCTTTTGTTACATTTTCATTAAAGATATCCAGATTGTCTTGTGTTGTCTGTGGTAGAAGTCTAGAAGGTGGACGAAATGGGGCATGATCGTCCCTTTCCAAGTTGAATGTCAAAAGTTCTAAAGACTCATTACTCACTGGTGGTTCATTCGTATTCTCTAACTAGTCATTATTTTGATTATACAAAGATAGTAAATCTTCTAGGATGGGTGAATCATGTGCATTCAATGAGTTTGGTTCAACAAGGTGGACTATCTGTGTTCCTGAGATTTCTGAGTTTTGGAGGTTTCTGTTGATGTGTATTTTGGATAATTTCAATTTTTGCACGAATCAGTATTAATCCATTCTGCTCTTAGGCAGTAGGAAAGTCCCAGCTCAAGTACAGATTTTTCTTCATCTGTTAGCACCATGGTACTCAGATTCACAATTGTTTCATTGGTGTTTACTTATTCACTTGTTTCTTCGTGTTGGAGCGCATCAATCATTTTGATTGCCATTCTTGTGTTCCTTCTATATCCCTCTCCTCCTCTTCCCTGTTTTCTCTTCCTCTGCCCCTTCCGCTCCCGCAACCCCTTGTGGTGTGATGATCTGTCAGTTGTTCTAGCTGTAAAAATCTGAATTTGTCTGTCACAACTAGCCTTAAATCTTTTACTCCTCTCCCTCTTTGATCATAACCTTGTTCTTGTCCTGAGCCAGTATCTGAGATTGCTTCAGTTTGTGAAATTTTCCGTTGTTGAACCGTACCACTCTGGATCTTTTGTTGTCTTACTGAATCTAATTTTTTTGCGAACATGTAGATACGACTTGATTCGTGGTCCAGACGGTCGAGTAGGAATTTAGTTGCCTTTCTATCCTTTATATGTTTCTCGTATTTCTCCAGCCTGATTTCCATTTCTCCTCTGAATTTTCGCACATTGGCTTGATCTCCCTTTTATTCAAGAATACTGTTTAATTCCTTTATTTTATTTACTCCTTCCTGTCTCTCTTTTTCAGCGTATTTTACTAGAATGCGTATCATATTAGTTGGGCTAGTTGCACTGTTTTCTGCCCATTCGCATAACATCTCGGACTGTGGGTTCTCATAAGTAGGAGTGATCATTATACGCAGTCCACGTGGAACTCTTCCTACCTGTAGATACTGACGCAATGATGCTACCTCTCACCATCGGGCGATTTCTCTCTTTTTAAGTTTTTCAAATTCTTGCAACTGTTTTCCCAAGTCATTAGTGCTTGTTGAAATTAAAGCACTTCTATCTCTATTTGCCGGTAAAACAGTTTCCTCAAATAGTTTCAGAGCTTCTTGATGTCGAGCCGCACATTCTTCGTCGCTCTCGTTTTAAACCAGTGTTTTCCCTCTTGCTCTTTTGGAGATATTTATAGTCCCAAGTAACGTATCCTGAGATATTCTCGCTGTCGACCCTGACTCCCATACCTCCCACTCGCTCACCCTGCTTACCGCTGTTCGCTGCGAGTTCTCTACCGCAATTCCGAGATCCTCCGATCACCGGCTCAGGGTTCCTCCCCGTGGTCCACACTCCGTTCGTATTCCGGGCAGCGTTTTGTGGTTATGGTTCTATGGGGGACACGCCTGCATTTCAGTCTCAAATTCCAAACAGTGTGTATACTGGTGTGCTTCCAGAATGTCTGGGGGGCTGGTTACGAAATATACACCACGTTTCCTAATATCTCAAATGAGATCACCGCTTTCAGCAAAGCCCATCCAGCACTCTATGAGGTAATAATCACTCAGATGTATTTCTTTCTAAAATGACAACATCTATGTGTTTCGGAGACTTCACGCTGCCTTGTTCACGATGTAGGAGCGCCATTATTTCCACATTAAAACAGTCACTAAAATAACAACATAAGCGAAGGACAAGTACTTGCTTTGCACCCAGGAAATTGTCACATTACCACTATGGGCGCCATCTTAGAAAAGGTTAAAAGACATATTATAAATGACAGTCTACCTATTCCCAGTGTGTGCGTTTGGTTTGATGTCGCCGCGCGGCTGTGAGTGTGACCTTGACCCTGTTCTCAGGTCAGGTCGCTCCCCACGCCGCACGGCTCCTCCTGAGCGCCTGTGACTCTGCCCCCTGCTGCCGCAGCCGGAAGCGCCGCTGGTGTGCTCCTGCGGTCTGGTGACTGTTTTTTTTCTCGTTCTGCACTGTACTACTAATTCTGTATTGTATTGTTCTGGCGTTTGTATTCTGTATTCAGTTTTTCTCATTCTTATTCGTTCCCTGTGCACCCCTTTTCCCCTGTGCCCCCCTGCTACCCGCTTCCCACTGCTGTTCCCCTGCGGCCCGCCCCTTTGCCTTCTGTGTCCCGTCCCCTCACCCATTGGCCGCCCGCCTCCCAGCTGCTCCTCCCTCCCACTTGGCCTCTTATGGAGGTCGCCGCGCGGCAGTGAGTGTGACCTTGTCCCTGGTCTCTGGTCAGGTCGCTCCCCACGCCGCACAGCTCCTCCTGAGCGCCGGTGACTCTGCCCCCTGCTGCCGCTGCCAGAAGTGCCGCTGATGTGCTCCTGCAGTCTGGTGACTGTTTTTTTTTCTCGTTCTGCACTGTACTGCTAATTCTGTATTGTATTGTTCAGGAATTTGTATTCTGTATTCGGTTTTTCTCATTTTTATCCGTTCCCTTTGCACCACTTGCCCCCTGTGCCCCCCCGCTTCCCGCTGCTGCTCCTCAGTGGCCCCGCCCCCTTTGCCTTCTGTGTCCCGTCCCCTCACCAATTGGCCACCCCGGTCCTGCCTCCCTGCTGCTCCTCCCTCCCACTTGGCCTCTTATGGAGGTCGCCGCGCGGCAGTGAGTGTGACCTTAACCCTGTTCTCAGGTCAGGTTGTCCCCACGCCTCACGGCTCCTCCTGAGCGCCCGTGACTCTGCCCCCTGCTGCCGCTGCCGGAAGCGTCGCTGGTGTGCTCCTGAGGTCAGATGACTGTTTTTTTTCTCATTCTGCACTGAACTGCTAATTCTCTA
This sequence comes from Lissotriton vulgaris, assembly GCF_964263255.1. Classification (NCBI taxonomy): domain Eukaryota; kingdom Metazoa; phylum Chordata; class Amphibia; order Caudata; family Salamandridae; genus Lissotriton; species Lissotriton vulgaris. The sequence continues at coordinate 31,845 of NW_028249858.1, read as the reverse complement.
TTGTAATGTTCTGGCATTTGTATTCTGTATTCGGTTTTTCTCATTCTTATGCATTCCCTTTGCAACCCTTGCCCCCTGTGCCCACCCGCTCCCTGCTTCCCGCCGCTGCTCCTCTGCGGCCCCGCCCACTTGCCTTCTGTGTCCCGTCCCCTCACCCATTGGCCGCCCCGCTCCCGCCTCCCAGCTGCTCCTCCCTCCCACTTGGCCTCTTATGGAGGACGCCGCGCGGAAGCGCAGCGGCCGTACGGCGTCCATCCCGTCTGCGCCTGTCTGCACCAGTCTTCACCCGTCCGCGCCTGGATCGCGCCCAGTGCCAGAACCCCTGGACCCTGAGGCAGCCACAACACCAGACTGCACTACGACCCCAGCACCCTCCATGCTCTCAACCTCAGACGAGACCACCCCTGCTACCAGGCCACCCCGAAGCACACCCAAGGACCTTTCACCTGCCGGAACTGCAGATTCACCAGCATCCAGCCCGCCAAACCACCAACCAGAGAACCCAACCACCTCTGGTGCATCCTCCTCAACACCCGATCCGCTCACAAGCACGCCATCAAACTTTGGGACCTCCTACACTCTACCGCCCGACATCGCCTTCCTGACGGAGACCTGGCTGAACGCCACCTCAGCACCAGATATCGCCATAGCCATCCCACAGGGCTACAAAATTTCCCACAGAGACCGCACCAACAGAGTTAGAGGGGAAATCACCATCGTCCACAAAGACTAAGCATGGGCGAATTTTGCGAATCTGGCGTTCGCAAATTTGCGTATTTGCGAACTCGCAATCCGCAAAATCCGCGAATTCTCGCTAATTTGCGGGTTTTTTTTGTGTGTTCGCAAGGGTTTCTGCCAGTTCGCGAGGATTTTGTACCAGTTCGCAGTTGCGAACTTACTTGTCGGCTCGCAACGGTCGCGACTATGTTGTTTCTACGTCTGGTTCATCATCACAGGTTCCCAGCACCCTCTGTTTCACCACTGCCACCCTCTGTTTCACCCATGCCACCCTCTGGTACATCAATGCCACCCTCTGGTTCATCATCACTGTAGATTATGGGGGGGGGAAAGCAAGCACACCTGCCCTGCTTCAACTGACATGAATTCATTTGGGGTTGATTTATTAATGTGTCACTGTTTTAAAATTCCAGTCTGGCACCTGCTTTCTTATCTGTAATTTGCTTTCTGTTGCAGTGCAATTTTTTTTCCAGGACCTTTGTGGCCTACTTGTAGCTATTCTATGAGCCTGCTGTGAGGGTCAGAGCAGGGTCATAGAATTGTTGCAACTAGCAACTGAACTCTGGAGGGGCCCCAGTCAGGAAGCACTACAGGGAATGGTTACTATTACTAATGATGAGTTTGAACTTTTGCACCTGCTGAGTGCTTTCAGTTTTGCAAAATTCGTTTTTCTGCAGAACAGCAACTGTAATGCCCCAAACAAACATAGGCAACTGAACTCTGGAGCGGCCCCTCTGGAAGTACTACAGGGAATGGTTACTAATGATGAGTGAACTTTTGCACCTGCTGAGTGCTTTCAGTTTTGCAAAACTCGTTTTTCTGCAGAACAGCAACTGTAATGCCCCAAACAAACTTACTTGTGAAAGTTGATTTCCAATCCAAAAGTGATCCAAAGAAAGTCAAAAGGCCTCAAATCCCAAAAAGTGCAGGCAAATGTCAACCTGAGGAGTTATTCTGATAAAAAAATTTCAGAAGGTCTATGCTGCTTGCTAGTGGATTTCTTGTGCAGAATTGCAAATTTTGTAATTTCGCGAGTGCAAGATTGTTGCTGCCCGCCGCACCTACATGTTCGCAATTGCGAACTCTCGCGATGCGTCGCCAAACTCCCGCGGGATCCCGCAGCAAGATCCAAAATGGCGCAGCACTCGCAAAATATCAAGAAAAACAACTCGGCAAATGCTGAATGACGGTAAGTGAACGCCGCACGCCGCAATATTGTATTACCAAGAAAAAAAATCCGCTGTGTGCGAATTTGCGGATTTTTGGTAAATTAGCGAGAGTTCGCGGATTGCGAATTTACCGAAAATCCGCAAAATCCGCGAGCGGAACGGATTTTCTGCCACAGCTTAACAAAGACACCCTCAGAGTCTCGACCAACACCGACGAAACCCTCACCACTGCCGAACACATGCACTTCCACATCCACACCGACCCCAACACGGCCCTCAGAGGAACACTCGTCTACAGACCACCCAGACCCCGACCACAGTTCAGCGACACCATTACCAACCTAGTCAGCACCCACGCCCCCGCCTCCACGGACTACATCCTCCTCGGGGACCTGAACTTCCACCTCGAGAACAACAACGACGCCAACTCCACCGCCCTGATCGACAACCTCACCAACCTCGAACTCAAACAGCTTGTGACGACACCCACCCACGCCGCTGGACACACGCTGGACCCCATGTTCTCCGCAAGCCCCCACATCTCCTTCAACCACACAACCGAACCCCACTGGACCGACCACAGATATGTCCACTTCACCTTCAGGAAACCCACCACACACCACCGCACCCAACAGTTGTCACACCGCTGCTGGGGCAAGGTCACCAACTGACCACTACCCTCCCCCTGAGACCACCCGCCGACCCCCTCGACCCCGACACCACTGCCACCAACCTCAAACAGTGGATTAACAACTGGGCCAACACCCTCGCCCCTCTCAAGACCTCCACCACCAACCACACCAACAAGAAAGCCGCCTGGTTCACCGAAGACCTCCGGGCCTCCAAGCACACCTGTCGGAAACTGGAGAAGAAATGGCTCCGCGACCGAACACCAGAAAACCACCCAGCCCACAAGAACTCCACCCGCAGGCACCACCAACTCATCATAACCGCCATGAGGACCACCTCATGGCGGTCATCCTGAGATCCTCGCCCTCCGCCTGGGACGACTCCTGGTGGCCCCCCGCCCTGGGAACCGCACCCAAACCGACAGACCACGCACGCAACCTGGGCTTCATCCTGGACTCCTCCCTCTCCATGACCAAGCAAGTCAACGCCGTCTCCTCGTCGTGCTTCAACATCCTGCGCATGCTACGGAAGATCTTCCGGTGGATCCCCACCGAGACCAGGAAGACTGTCACCCAGGCACTCGTCACCAGCCGACTGGACTACGGCAACGCCCTCTATGCCGGAACCACCGCCAAGCTCCAGAAGAGACTCCAACGGATCCAGAACGCCTCAGCCAGACTCATCCTCGACGTCCCACGACACAGCCACATCTCCGGACACCTAAGAGACCTGCACTGGCTCCCGGTCAACAAAAGAATCACCTTCCGTCTCCTCACCCACGCACACAAAGCCCTTCACGATCAAGGCCCGAGCTACCTCAACAACCGCATCAACTTCTACGCTCCCAAACGACACCTCCGATCAGCCAGCCACGCCCTCGCCGCCGTCCCCCGCATCCGAAGAACGACAACAGGAGGAAGGTCCTTCTCCTACCTGGCCGCCAAGACCTGGAACTCCCTCCCTCCCGACCTGCGCCTGACCCAAGACCACCTCGCCTTCAGGAAGAAGCTCAAGACCTGGCTGTTCGGGTAGTAGCAGCACCCCCCCCCCTAGCGCCTTGGTATGTAGAGCGCTCTATAAATGTCTATGATTGATTGAAGGACCGCCTAGACAACAACGCACACAACACCAAAGAGCTCTTCAGCATCGTAAAAGAACTTTCCCACCCCAGCTCCAACACTAAAGACATTCCACCATCACAAGACCTGTGCGACTCACTTGCCACCTTTTTTTACCGCAAGATCACCGGCATCCACGACCGCTTCAACTCCGATACCCCCGCACGCACCACCGAGACCACCACCCCTGCGACCTCCTCCCGCACCAGCCGCCTGACCGCCTGGTCCAGCGTCAGTGACGAAGACACCATCAGAACCATGAAATCCATCCACTCCGGATCCCCATCTGACCCTTGCCCTCACCATGTGTCCAACAAAGCCAGCACAGCCATCGTGTCCCACCTCCGGAAAACAATCAACATCTCATTCGAGACAGCAACCTTCCCAGAAAGCTGGAAGCACGCTGAGATCAACGCCCTACTGAAGAAGCCCAAGGTGGACCCCAAGAATCTCAAGAACTTCCGGCCCTGCTTCCGTTCCTGGCGAAAGCCGCTGAGAAGATTGTCAACAAACAGCTAACCCGCTACCTCAAAGACAACAACATCCTGGACCCTTCCCAATCCGGCTTCCGCAGCAACCACAGCACCGAAACCGCCCTCATTGCACCACCGACGACATCAGGATCCTGATGGACAAAGGAGAAACAGCAACCCTCATCCTTCTGGACCTATCAGCAGACCTTCAACACGGTCTGCCACCGCACCCTATCAGCACACCTCCATGATGCCGGAATCCAAGAGAAGGCCCTGGCCTGGACCACATCCTTCCTCTCTGGCAGAACCCAGAGCGTCCGCCTCCCACCCTTCCACTCCAAAACCACCGAGATCATCTGAGGCGTCCCAAGTTCAAGTTCAAGTTCAAGTTTGAGCATTTATATAGCGCACTACTCACCCAGAGGGTCTCAAGGCGCTGGGGGAAGGGGTTCAGTATTTGTCGAATAGCCAGGTTTTGAGTTCTTTTCTGAAGGAGATGTGGTTCTGAGTAAGGCGGAGGTGGGTGGGGAGAGATTTCCAGGTCTTGGCAGCCAGGAAGGAGAAGGATCTGCCACCCCTGGTGGATTTCCGGATGCGCGGGATTGCGGCGAGGGCTTCATTAGACGATCGTAGTTGGCGGGTGGGTTTGTAGAAGGACAGTCGAGTGTTGAGGCATTCGGGTCCTAGGTTGTAGAGGGCTTTGTGTGCGTGGGTGAGAAGGCGGAAAGTAATTCTTTTGTTGACGGGTAGCCAGTGGAGGTCTTTTAGATGTCCAGAGATGTGATCTTGGGGAGGGATGTCTAATATGAGTCTTGCTGACGCGTTTTGGATGCGCTGGAGTTTTTTCTGTAGTTTTGCTGAGATTCCGGCGTATAGTGTGTTACCATAATCCAGTCGACTCGTGACCAAAGCGTGGGTGACAGTCAGTCTTTCTTGTCTCGAGGGGGATCCAGCGGAAGATCTTTTTGAGAATGCGAAGTACGTTGAAGCAGGAGGATGAGACGGCGTTGACTTGTCTGTACATCGAGAGAGAGGAGTCCAGGATGAAGCCAAGGTTACATGCATGGTCTGTGGGTGTGGGTGCTGCGCCCAGAGCGGAAGGCCACCAAGAGTCGTCCCAGGCTGAGGGGGAAGATCCTAGGATGAGCACCTCCGTTTTGTCTGAGTTGAGTTTAAGGCAGCTATGTTTCATCCATTCGGCTACTTCTTTCATGCCTTCGTGAAGGTTGGTTTTGGCGGTGGTGGGGTCTTTGGTGAGGGAAAGGATTAACTGGGTGTCGTCGGCGTAAGAGATGATGTTAAGGTTGTGTTGACGCGCGATGGAGGCGAGAGGACTCATGTAGACGTAGAAGAGGGTGGGACTGAGTGATGATCCTTGTGGTACGCCGCAGATGACTTCGGTGGCCTTTGAGTAGAATGGTGGAAGTCTGACTCTGAGTTCTTTCAGCGAGGAATGAGATGATCCAGTCCAAGGCTTTTCCTTGTATGCCAATGTTGCTGAGGCGATGTATAAGGGTATTGTGGCAGACTGTGTCGAAAGCGGCGGATAGGTCGAGTAGGATGAGGGCCACTGTTTCTCCGTTGTCCAGGAGTGTTCGGATGTCGTCGGTCGCTGCAATGAGGGCGGTTTCGGTGCTGGGTTTGGCTCGAAACCCGGATTGGGATGGATCAAGGGAGTTGTTGGATTCGAGGAAGGCAGCGAGTTGGCTGTTGACGGCTTTCTCGATTACTTTGGCCGGGAAAGGGAGGAGGGAAATGGGTCAGTAGTTTTTAAGTTCAGAGGGGTCTGCTGTGGGTTTCTTCAGAAGGGCGCTGAGTTCAGCGTGTTTCCAGCTTTCTGGAAAGGAGGCAGAGATGAACGAGCAGTTGATGACATCACGGAGATGAAGTGCGATGACGGAGTCAGCTTTGTTGAAGATGTGGTGGGGGCAGGGGTCGGTGGGCGAGCCAGAGTGGATTAAGTTCATCAGACGAATGGTGTCTTCAGTGGTGATTGGGTTCCAGGCGCTGAGGTTGTTAGTTAGCGGAGTAGGATCTGAGGGGGGTGGGGAGGGTAGATCGCTGGGAGTATTCTCGAAGCTGTTGTGGATGTTGGCAATTTTGTTGTTGGAGAAGGAGGATAACGCGTCGCAGAGGTCTTGGGAGGGAGTGATGTCGTTGGATGCTGCGGTGGGGTTGGTGAATTCTTTAACGATGTTGAAGAGTTCCTTGCTGTTATGAGAGTTGTTGTCGAGACGATCCTTGAGAGCTGATTTCTTGGCGGATCGAATCAATTGGTGGTGTTTGCGGGTGGCTGACTTGAGGGAGGTCATGTTGTCGGAGGTTGGGTTTTTTCTCCATATCTTTTCCAGGGTGCGGCATAGCTTCTTGGATTTTTTAAGTTCGTCATTGAACCAGGGAGCCTTTTTGCTGGCTGATTTCATCTGGTGCTTTTTCAGGGGTGCTAATTCGTCAGCACTGTGGGTAATCCATTGTTTGAGGTTGATGGCCGCTTGGTTTGGGTCCATTGAGATGGTGGGAGGGTTTTGGTTGAGTGATGTGAGGAGTTGGTCGGAGGTGATTTTGTTCCAGTTTCTCCGAGGGATAGGCTGTGGACGGTTAAGGGTCAGGGTGGTTTTGTAGCTGAAGTGAACACAGCTGTGATCCGTCCAGTGGAGAGCAGTAGTGCGATCGAAGGAGATGTGCTTGCTGGAGGTGAAGATGGGGTCGAGCGTGTGTCCGGCTACATGGGTGGGGGTGTCCACAAGTTGTTTGAGTCAGAGATTGGCCAGGTTGTCCAGAAGGGTGGTGGTGTTGCTGTCGTGTTTGTTTTCAAGGTGGTAGTTGAGGTCTCCTAGTAGAATGTAGTTCTCGGAGGCGAGGGCGTGAGGGCTGATGAAGTCCGTGATGTCATCGCTGAATTGAGAGCGGGTACCTGGAGGCCTGTAGATGAGGGTGCCTCTAAGTGTGGTCCTGGGGTCGGTGTGGATCTGAAAGTGGAGATGTTCGGCGGTTGCAAGATTGCCGTCGGAGTTGGTTGTGATTTTGATGGTGTTACTGTGAACGATGGCGATGCCTCCTCCTGTTTGATTGGTGCAATCTTTTCGGATAATCTTGCATGTGTCCGGTATGGCTATGGCGATGTCGGGTTCTGATGATGTGTTCATCCATGTTTCTGTGAGGAAGGCGATGTCAGGTGACGCAGTGTCGAGTAGGTCCCAAAGTTCTGATGCGTGTTTGTGGATCGAACGGGTGTTGAGCAGGATGCACTTAAGGCGGTTAGAGTCGGAACTGTGATTGGAGGACGTGGATTTGGCGAGAGTCCTGAAGCAGTTGAACTTGCAGGAGAGGCAAGCGAATGGGCCGTGAGTACGTCCAGGAATAGCTTCGCAGCATAGTGGTGTACGTCCGGGGTTGAGGGCAAGGAGAGTAGCGGCATCGTATGTGAATCTAGAGGGTTGGGAGCGGCGGGGACCAGGGGGTATGGCGCTGGGCACGGTCCAGGCGCGGACGGGCATAGACGGGCTTACCTTTGGCGCACCTTCGGCACGACTGGGGCGCGTAAACGCTGCGCGATTGTCCAGCTGTCATTAATGGAGGGTGGCGGAGCGTGGGCGGGGCGGCTGGGAGGCGGGAGCGTGGGGGGAGGGACGGGCTGAAGGCACAACCAAATGGCAACAAGCAGAAAACCGAAAACACAGGCTAACACGCCGATATTGAGGCACAAGAAATGAAAATAAAGGTAATGCAATTTAAATTACTTCCGTGGGCACAGTTAAGCACACAGGCACCATTGAAAATCAATAATCAACATACGGCGCTATTATTCTCCAGCAATGCGAGGCGCTATTAGGCAGACACACGGCACAATAAATAAATGTTCAGCAGTGCGAGGCGCTTAAAATGTGAAGATTCAAATTAGCAGCAGTGTGGAGGAGAGCAGCGCTACGATACCCAGATCTGCAAGGAGGATAGGGGGAGCAAACGCTACATCCGGAGACAGGCTGGTCACAAGGAAATGTCGGACCGGACGATTCAGATAGCCAGTGGGTGGGCGGGGCGGCTGGGAGGTGGGAGCGTGAGGGGAGGGACGGGCTGAAGGCACAACCAAATGGCAACAAGCAGAAAACCGAAAACAAAGGCTAACACGCCGATATTGGGGCACAAGAAATGAAAATAAAGGTAATGCAATTTAAATTACTTCCGTGGGCACAGTTAAGCACACAGGCACCATTAAAAATCAATAATCAACATACGGCGCTATTATTCTCCAGCAATGCGAGGCGCTATTAGGCAGACACACGGCACAATAAATAAATGTTCAGCAGTGCGAGGCGCTTAAAATGTGGAGATTCAAATTAGCAGCAGTGTGGAGGAGAGCAGCGCTACGACTGTTCAATATCTACATGGCACTCCTCGCCCACATCGCACGACAACATAACCTCAACATCATCTCCTACGCCGACGACACTCAGCTGATCATATCCCTCACAGAAGACCCCCCCACCGCCAAAGCCAACCTCAACAGAGAAATGAAGGTCGTCGCCGAATGGATGAAGGACAGCAAGCTGAAGCTAAACTCAAACAAGACAGAGATTCTCATCCTCGGGCCCGCCCCATCAGCCTGGGATGACTCCTGGTGGCCTCATCGCTAGGCACATCCCCGGAACCCACCAACCATGCACGCAACCTAGGGGTCATCCTCGACTCCGCCCTCTCCACGACAAAGCAAGTCAACGCCTTCTCAGCATCCTGCTTCAAGACACTCCGAATGCTCCGCAGGATCTTCAAATGGATCCCTGTTGACACAAGGAAAACCGTCACCCAGGCCCTCGTCACCAGCAGACTCGACTACTGGAACGCCCTCTACTCAGGAACAACAACCAAGCTCCTGAGACGACTACAATGAATCCAGAATGCATTGGCACGACTGATACTCGACACCCCCGACGCAGCCACATCACACCCCACCTGGAGAGGCCTGCACTGGCTCCCAGTCAACAAGAGGATCACCTTCATGCTCTTCATCCAAGCACCCAAAGCCCTTCACAACACTGGACCAGCATACCTCAACGACCGACTCAGCTTCTACACCCCCACCCACTGCCTCCGCTCTACCAACCTCGCCCTCGCCACAGTTCCTCGCATCATGAAAACCACCTCCGGCGACAGATCCTTCTCCCACCTCGCTGCCAAGACATGGAACACCCTCCCTACCAATCAACGACAGACCCAGGACCACGGGTAGGTAGCGTGCTTTAGAAATGCATTGATTGATTGATTGATTGATAATTTACAAACAATTCACCTTTGTACATTCCGGTCTAGAACTGTTATACTTAGGCAAACATTCTGAATGTTTATATTTTGCAACAAAATGAATTACTTGCATTATTCCTTTCTGTATGTACATGCCATGTGGTTATTTTTCCTTGTTTTCCTGAATGCCAATATAGAATTATTTTAACGGCAAGCCTGTTAACATTTTATAATATATATATATATATATATATATATATATATATATATATATATATATATATATATATATATATATATATATATATATATATATATATGTTTATTTTATTTTTATTTATTTTTTTTTCAGCAAAAGCGTTTCAATAAAGAAACACGCCGCACACTACTCCGTTTCTTTAGTATTTCAGTTTATTTTCTGTAGGTTCCCCACCTACGCGTTTCGGACATAAATCTGTCCCTGGTCACGGTACAAACTGCTGAAAAGTATCTTGCAAGGGTGTCCCAAACCTTGCCGCCGGCACCAGCTTTGGTTTGCTCCTCTCATCCTGGGACATTTGCTTTTGAATATATATATATATATATATATATATATATATATATATATATATATATATATATATATATATATATATGCCAGTGGAATTCAGCAGTTATAGTTACCTGACCTAACTATAACTTATGCCGCCGCAATGCACTGCTTATGACCTCACATATTACATCACTCATGACATGGTCACTGACATCAGGGATGACTTCACGGATGACATCTCAAATGACATCACTGATTACATCACTGATGGCATCATCCAGTGAGTGTGATTGTTTTCTAAACATTTAGGAATGTTAAACATACCTATCAAGGTTCTAGAAGTGTTAAAATAGTCTACTATCTGTACCACTAATGAGTGATACTATTTCTAACATATATTATGTGAGTGGCTGTGTGACTGAGTATCCATGTGTGAGTGGGTGTCTGAGTGCTTTTATGATTGTGTGAGTGGGTGGGTGAGTGGCTGTATGGGTGTAGACATAGGTATGTGAGTAGCCATATGGGTGAGTGATTGGCTGTGTGAGTGACTATATTGGTGTGTGAGTGGGTATGTGAGTGACTGTATGAGTGACTGACTGGGTGTCTGAATGACTGTATGAGATACTGACTGGCTATGTAAGTGACTGTATGGGTGAGTGAGTGGCTGTTTGAGCAGTTGTTGGGTTAAGTGAGTTGGTGTGTGAGTGGCTGTATTGTAAAGTAAGTGTACATGTGAATGGATGTGTGGGAGAGTGTGTGGATATGTGACTGCTTGTATGGATGTGTAAATGGCTGTGTTCGTGTATGAATGAGTATATGAATGCGTGTATGGGTGAGTTAGTGACTCTCTTGAGAGGCTAAATGGGTAAGTGAGTGAGTGTGTGAGCGGCTGTTTAAGTGAATAGTCTGACATGACACAGCAAGGTATATCCCCTGAGGGTATGTTTGAGTATATAAACACCATATCTCTGCTAAGACAAGGAGAGGAGAAAAGGCCTTCCATGCTGACACAAGCTAAACGCTGAGGTTCCTGCATGCAGATACTCCAGGACGCAGTGATCTGACATCCCGCGCGGGGTGTCCATCTCAAGACCAAGATGGGGTCCCACAGTCTCTCACTTCAGGTTATGGGGTTGGTTGTATCCTAGAGGGATTCTTGGCTCTACACCTACATACATGCTAGGTACACTTAGGTACATCTAGATGGGGTTGCATCGTAGGTGTACATATTACTACTGTCATGTATTTTCTATACTTGCCTGTATTAAATATTTTAGCACTATGGTAGGAATCTACCATCCGTTTACTCTGTTAGGACTTATAGCCATTCATATCTGTTTTTTTCCTATGATTGTTTCAGCACACCTATTTTACATTAGAATGACTCTAGGTTCGATAAATGCTGCCCTCCCCCCGCACATTTAGTCTGGGTATCTCTCTGAGAAGAAGTAATTATGTGTGACTGAGCAAAAATTACTGTACTATTCCCATGATACCTGACGAGACAGAGTTATCATGTTTAATAGTTGCCAAGAACTATTCTCTCCTTGGTAAGAAGGGTTTATAGTGGCACTGTGAGCTAGCTGGGATACAGGTGAGCCTACCAGGTGGCGGTGTCTGGAATCAGTCTGGACACCAATCCCACAGTCTCTGTTGTCTAAACGAGCAGATCCTATATAGGTTTATAAGACCTACATGACAGTGGGTGTGTGAGTAGCAGTATGAGTGAGTTTGTGGCTGTGTGAGTTGCTGTATAGATAAGTGACTGGTTGTATAAGTAGCTGCATTGGTAAGCGAGTGGCTTTATAGAAGAGTGAGTGAGAGGTTGTGTGAGTACTTGTATGGGTCTATTAATGGGTATGTGAGTGGCTGTGTGGATGTGTGAGCGGGTCTGTAGATTATGTCCTCAGTGATGTCAGTTGAGATGTCATTAGTGATGTCACTGACCATGTCATGGGCGAGGCCATAAGCAGTGCATTGTAGGGGCATATGTTATAGTTAGCTCAGGTAAATACAACAGCTGAATTTCACTGGTTTTGTACAAGTGAAATCTGAGCCTAACTATAACATCCCTGTAACCTTTGGTTTTTCAGTGAATTTTTAAGGTTTTTTAAATTCTATTTCCTAACTATTACATCCCTGTAACCTTTGGTTTTTAAGTGAATTTCTAAGGTTTTTTGATTTTATTTCCTAACTGCACTCTGTAACCTTCTACAGTGAGTATGTGACTAAGTGCATGAGTGTCCCAGTGAGTGTGTGAGTGTCTGAGTGGATCTGTAAGTGGGTGAATGTGTTTCTGAGTGGGTGAATGAGTGTCTGAGTGAGTGTATTAGGTGAGTGGGTGTGAAAGTGCCTGAGTGGGTTTGCGAGTGGCTCCATGAGTGTGTGAATCAGTCTGTGAGTGAGTGCATGAGTATCTCACTGGGTGTGTGACTGGGTGCATGACTATCAGAGTGGGTCTGTGAGTGAGTTCATGAGTCTCTGAGTAGATCTGTGAGTAGGTGCCTGAGTCTCTGAGAGAGTCTGTGAGTAGATGTGTGAGTCACTGAGTAGTTCTGTAAGTCAGGTCATGAGTCTCAGAGTAGATCTGTGAGTGGGTGTATGAGAGGTTGTATGGGATGGGAATGTGCGTTTGAGTGGTTCTGTAGATGATGTCATCAGTGTTGTCATTTGAGATGTCATCAGTGATGTTATCAGTGATGTCACTGACCATGTCATGGGTGAGGCTATAAGCAGTGCATTGCAGGGGCATACATTATAGTTGGCTCAGGTAAATTCAACTGCTGAATTTCACTGGTTTTGTACAAGTGAAATCCGAGCCTAACTATACAATCCCTGTAACTTTTGGTTTTTCTCAGAGAATTTCTAAGGTTTTTTTATTTTATTTCCTAACTGTAACCTGTAACTTTTTAGAGTGAGTGTGTGACTGAGTGCATGAGTGTCCCAGTGAGTGTATGAGTGTCTGAGTGGATCTGTGAGTGGGTGTGAGAGTGCCTGAGTGGGTTTGCGAGTGGCTCCATGAGTGTGTGGGTCAATCTGTGAGTGAGTGAACAAGTGTCTTTTTTTTTTTTTTTTAATTTTTTATTAAACATTTTCAAAGAATTTTTCTCAGCATTGTCCTGCAATTGATTACAGCACAAACTGATTACATAAATACTTAAGTACATTATCATATATTTTGTGAAATACAAAAAAACAAAAAGCATATAAGTAGAAGTCCTATACATAAATAATGCCCCCATTTATACAACAATGGATAGCAAGACGACAACTATTTATAATATGAAATAAAGGGAGGAAATAAACAGAATCACTGTGCTGGGTTCATCCTACTATTTTTCCACCCCGTAATAGGTTGCCATATCCTATTTCCTAGAGCCTTAGCCCTCCTTCCTTTTCTTTCATAGATTGCTTTTTCAAGGTTGTATATTGACAAAAGACTTGCTATCCATTCCTGGAATGGGGGGGGAGCTTTATTCAGCCAGTTTCTTGCTACACATAAACGATAGACTGCGAGTGAAACAAAAATAAACTCTACTGGCATATCAACTGTCGTGCAACCCACCCCTAATATAACTAATTTATCAGTGAGTTGAATCTTAAGGCTAAGTGATTTATCTAGAAAGTCCTCTATGGCTTTTTTCAGAGTAAACAATTGCGGGCATTGCGAGAACATATGTATGATATCTGCTTCGTTTGAATTGCAGCGGGGACATGTTATACCTGACGTACCACCCCATTGTGCTATTCTGGCCGGGGTATGATAGAGGGAAAATACCGTCTTGAAATGCTGTGATTGAAGAGTCGCGGAACATAGCACTGTTCTGCCCAGATCCAGAGACATCTGGAAAGTTTCTAATCCTGACTCCAGTTTTTCGGCCCATTTTTGCGCATACTTAATCCTTTCATCTGTTTTATTTCCTTTCAATTCTGCATACAGTTGTCTAATTGTACATTTATTAGTTATTTCTAAATATTCCATCACTTTACACTGTCCCATTCCTACCGGACCACCGTGTTTTTGAGTTAGAAAGCTCCTAACCTGAAGATATTTGAAAAAGCTGTTATTTTCTAACCCAAATTTACTTTTTAAAGTCGCAAACTGTAACATATTCCCCTGATTGTCCATTAAATTCCCTATTTTCCCTATCCCCTTATTATGCCAATCTCGCATAGTACCATCCCTAAATATCTCCTCCGGTAATGAACAGTTTGAAAATAACCGTGTGTAGTTATTAAACCTACCCAATCCCAGTTTTTTCGACACTCCTTGCCATACCCTGTAGGCTGCTTTTAAGGTCTTGAATCTTGTATGCTTGAAATAGCTAAAATCTGTTGTATTTAGGAACCCATTTTCAGCCTCCTCCCCCAGCAGTGTTGTATATACGTTGTAAGTATTATTTAATCCTGTCTCGGCTTCACCTGTATTCTCTCTACCTCCCCCTCCTAAAAGCCCCCAGCAATACTGTATTACAGCTGCCCAATAGTAGAGCCTGAAATCCGGTGCCCCCCAGCCGCCTTTGTCTCTGCCTACAGTTAAATGTCTATAAGCTCTCCTTGTTTTTCCTTGGGCCCAAATAAATTTATTTAAGATTGCCTCTAATTTATTAAACCATGTATTTTCGAAAAATAATGGGATAGACCTAAAAAAAAAGAGTACCTTTGGAAAAGTGACCATTTTGATTACATTGATACGGCCCATTAAAGTCAGATGTAGATTATTCATTCTTTCTGTGTCAGTTTTTATTTTTAGCAATAACGGGTTCATGTTTATTTCAATTAATCTGTCTAAATCAGTGGTGATCTTAACGCCTAAATACGTCACTTCATTAGCTACTCTTATATCCTGAAAGTTCACCCGGTTATTTTGTATAATCTGCGTTTTCCCTTTATTCAGTGAATATCCTGCAATGTTTCCAAAACGCATCGCTTCTTGTTCGATTTCAGAGATAGCCAAACCAGGTTCTGGGGTAACCACTGCCACGTCATCTGCGTAGGCAAGTGTTTTGTACTCCTGCGTGAGTAATTTAATTGGAAGGATGTTGGTATTCTCTTCCAGTCTACGCAGAAAGGGGTCTAGGTATAGGGCAAAAAGCAATGGCGAGGACGGACAGCCCTGCCTTGTACCACGCCTTATACGTATGCCCTCGGTATAGCCCCTATTTACCCTTACTTTAGCAGTGGGCTCTAAATATAGCGCCTTTATGGCCTTTATATATCCTGACCCTAACCCAAACCATTCCAGGACCTTCCACAAGTACCCCCAGGAGACCCTGTCAAAAGCCTTCTCTGCATCCAAGAAAATAGCCGAGGCAGGGTCTCCTGTGACATCTGCTGCATCTAATATAGTGACCATCTGTCTGGTGTGTTGAGTGGTCCCTTTGCCAGGTATGAATCCGTGCTGTGTTGCGACCACCAACCCCTCAATTACCCTACTTAGTCTTTGGGAAAGAGCCTTGGAGTAGATTTTCGCATCCGCATTCATAAGCGTTATTGGCCTATATGAGCCTGGATCTAAGTGTGATTTATTTTTTTTCAAAATAACTATAATATTTGCGCCGGCCCACGATTTTGGTACATTTTCCCCTCTTTGTGCATGTCTAAGAGTGTCCAACATATCAACCCCCAGGATATCCCAAAAAACTCTATAAAATTCCGCCGGAATTTGATCTGGTCCTGCAGCCTTTCCTGACGGGAGTTTGGTTACTGCCATATGAATCTCGCCCAGCATTAGTGTAGATTCCAACATCTCCTTATCCTCCTCACCCAGTTCTTTATGAGGGATATCTGTAAGGTAATTCTCAATCTCATCCTCCACGTCACCCAAGTCCTGGTCATATAGCTCAGAATAAAACTCCCTGAACACCTCCCTCACATCTGCTACCTTAGTCAACACATTCCCCCTTTTATCGCGAATTTCTTTGATTTCACCTGCTGCCATATCTTGTCTAATGCGGACTGCTAACATATGTCCTACTCGTTCATTAAACTCATAACATTTCTCCCTTTTTGCCAGGTAGTTACTTGCCGCTTTATTTGCCAGTTTTTCACTAGTCTCTGCTCTCTTTAATTCTATTTCCAATAGAACCTCTTCCAAAGGCCCCTGATTAACAGCCGCCTGGATAAGCTGTTGTTCTAGTTCTGTTAAGGCCTGTAACCTATTTGTTAATTCAAGCTTTTCTTTTTTACTCCTGTGGAGAGTATATGCCAGTGTTTCCCCTCTTACCCCTGCCTTAAATGTATCCCAGACCACTCCTACGGAGGCCGTACCTCTGTTTGTCTCCCAAAACTGCCTAATCCATATATTCATTCTATTAACGTAGTCTTCTTCTTTAAGCAACCCTCTTTCAAAAGTCCAATTATATTCTTTACCTGGGGCATTAAAATTCTGAGGTATAGTCAACACCAATGGGTTATGATCTGAAAAAACCCTGGGCAGTTTTTCTATTCTTACATTTGTAGCCAAGGTGCTGGAGGCCAGGAAATAATCTAATCTAGCCACAGTCTTATGGGGTGCTGAATAAAAGGTGCTACCCGTTCCCACGGGATTTTGTGTTAACCAGACATCAACCAGAGCATTATTGCCCATTAAATCAGTGATAGCTCTACGAGTTTTCTTCTTGCGGTCTCCCTTTATCCCCCCCCCCGGCCTACTCAACCCTGATAGCCCATCAACATTGAAATCCCCACACAAAATTACTTGCTCTGCCCATAATGCCAGCTCAACATCAAGTATCTCAAATAGCTCAGGTTCATCTTCATTGGAGCCATAGACAGACACAATTGTATAACGCCCCCCAGCAGTCTCCCCTTCGATCATCACCCATCTCCCTTCCTCATCCTCCTTCTTTTTCTTAACCACCATTATCCCCTTCTTTGCAACAATTGCCACCCCTTTCGTTTTTACATCTTGTTTTGTGTGTGCTAATACTTCATATCCTAATTGATCGATAAGATATTTATCTTTTCCTCTCACGTGTGTCTCTTGAAAACATATGACGTCCAATTTCAGCAGTCTACACATGGCTGCGACTTTCTGTCTTTTCCCTCCATCATTTAGACCGCAGATATTAATGGTTGCAACTCTTAACGCCATCTAGATTTGTAGAGAAGGACCACAATTATCAAATTTAATCTATATATAGTCATCTGTTTATATCTATATATCTTCTTTCCTTGTGCTGTACATATCCTAAATTCTACACCAACCCCTTCCCCCCCCCCACCCCCTCCCACCCCCTTGTCCCCCCACCCCTTGCAGACCCCCCCCCTTCTACAGGCAAATAGGTCAGTCATGACCTATGCGTGGCCACACGCTGCTGCAGCATCGCCTCCCTCTCCTGATCAGCCTACCCGTATATTCCTGTGCTACAATCTGTGCTTCAATCTAACCTTGAAATATATGACCTATACTGGGTCCGGATCCCTGTCTCTCTTTCCTTTCTGATTCTTCGTAATTTCTGCCAGATATTCCCCTGCTTTTATTTCTGAAAAGAACATCCTAACACGACCACCGGTAACCACTTTCAATTTTGAGGGAAACATTAGATACGCTTCGGAGCCTTGGCGTTGAAATGGGGTGATTAACTGTCTAAGTTTCCATCTCCTTTCAACAGTTGTATGGCAAAAGTCCGGCCTCGTGAAAAATGTGACTCCATCAACTGTTTTTTTCCTCTCTGGTCTGGCAGATTCCATAACTTCTTGCCTAGCCAAGAAATTCCCAAAGAAAACAAGCATTGCCCTAGGAAGGATTTTCTGATTATTCTGACTATTGTCTTTTGTTTTCCTCTGCGTCAGCGGGAATCTGTGCGCTCTCTGGATTTCTAGCTCCCACTGCCAGTGTGACTCTGGATATGCGCCTTTCAGCAATTTGACCATGAACCCTCTTGGGTCATTCCCTTCCAGTCCTTCTTCTAATCCCAGAAATCTTAGGTTGTTCCTTCGCTGACGATTCTCAAAATCCTCAAGCTTCCATTGTAGATCCTCAATCACTTTCCCTTGCTCTGCTTTAGACGCCTGCCAGTCTGTGACTTCGTCCTCCAACCTGCCGGTTCTTTCCTCAACCTGAACCACTCTTTCTTCCACCTCCTCGTATTTTTTATTCATCTTTCTGATGCTTGCCTGTATTTTCTTAGTATCCTGTCTAGCTCTCCTGCTCTCCAGTCGGGCTTCTATATGCATTTGCTTTAGCATGGCATACATCCCATCCAACGTCGCTTGTGGTGGTGCTTCGGCTGCATCTTGAGGGATATTTATAGAGTGATTATCGGGAGTGTTGCCTAGCTCTTGGTCCTGATACAGTTTGTGGGAACTGCCATAGTCCCATAACAATTTCCTGTTTGTGCTTGATGCGGCTCTATCAATATCTCTGTCTCTTCTTACCATAGTGCGCCTTTTTTTCCGCTGTGTGTCTTTATTTCTCTGGCCGCTAGTATGAGACCCTTCAGATTCAGACTCAGATCCTAATGAGAGATCAGTGGTGCTACACTCTTCCTCTGAGCGCAACGAGGAATCAGAACCTTCAGTCCCGGTATAAAATTTTTCTGCCTCTGGGGAAAGTATTCTCCTTCCTTTAGCACCTTTAATGCCCCGACTTTCTACGCTTCTCATACTTCCCCAGGTGGATTGCCCTAGAGTGTTGTTAACCCCAGGCGTAGGCACAATGTCGATTTCTAACAGAGCTTCCAGCATCTGCTCGTTACTGGTATTACTATTTGCCGGCTCACCTGCCTCCTCCAGTTCCAGTTCCAGTGTGTCCGCGTCTGCAGTAGTGTCTGCCGTGGTGTCTGTAACCTCATCTGCTACCACTTCGGGATTCCCTGGAACAGCCACAGAAGCCTTCTCGCTGAGCGCGGCGCTTCCCTGCACGCACGCCTGAGGCACTGGTTGCTTGGCAACCACCGTGCTTGCGTCCTCGCGGTTACCGCGTTCAGTTTCAGTTTCTGTGTTCGTTTCAGCGCCCGGGGCCGCTGTGCCTTCCGTGTCTTCCGTGATTATGATCGTAGGCTGAATCCTGGCTGCAAAAGCCTCCGTGACTGTGGGTTGCCGACGGTCTTTGCCAGGTACGCTGTTTACTTGTTTTGCATTCCCGCTGTCCGATTGACGGCGCTTCTGTTGCGGTTGTTCCTTTGACAGCGTAGCCCCGGCCTGAAGCGCACCTTTAGAATCAGACCTTTCCTTTTCCTTTTCTTTGGCGGTTCTTTCTGTTTTTTCCCCTTTCTTGGGCTGCACTTTTTGAACAGTACCAGTTGCCAAAGTGGTTCTTCTGCTTGACGCTGTGGTTTTAGGGATTGCCCCTGTGCGCTGTGCCATCTTTCTCAATGCAGTAATACCTTGGCTGAGCTTCCCCGTCAGTTTTACTTCGAGGTAGTCCAGTAAGATCGACAACGCTTTCCTTAGTACTTCGGATCCTCCTTTCCCGCTGCTAGCTATCCGAGAGATCAGCATAGCTCTTCATTTCAGCATTTATTTCCATTCATGGTGCAGGAGAGGGAGTAGGTGCGACTACCTCCTACAGCAGCTTAGCGGCCATCTTGCCTCGTGAACAAGTGTCTAAATGGGTCTGTGAGTGGGTGCATGAGACTCTGAGTGAATCTGTGAGTGGGTGTGTGAGTCTCTGAGTGGGTCTGTGAGTCAGGGCATGAGTCTCTTAGTAGATCTGTGAGTGGGTTAGGGAGAGAATGAGTGATTCTGAAAGTGGGTACATGAGTGTCTGACTAGGTCTGTGAGTATCTGTGAGAGTGTCTGAGTTGTTCTGTGAGTAGGTACATGAGTGCCTCAGTTGGTTCTGCTCATTCTGACCTTTATCCTGCCTCTTTCTGCTCGTTGATTACCTTTATTTTGTCTCTTTCTCCTAATTTCTGATGTTTATTTTGCCTCTTTCTGCTCATATCTGACCTCTATTTTCCTCTTTCTGCTAGTTTCTAACCTCTATTTTGACTCATTCTGCTAGTTTTGTTATCACTGTTGTCTCTTTCTGCTCTTTGTTGGCCTTTATTGTACTTCTTTCTGCTAATTTCTGACCTTTATTTTGCCTCTCTGCTCATTGCTGGCCTTTATTTGCCCTCTTTCTCCTCATTTCTGACCTCTATTTTGTATCTTTCTGCTATTTTCTGAGATATATTTTGCCCCATTCTGCTAATTTCTGATCTGTTTTGCCTCTTTCTGCTCCTTGCTAGACTCTATTTTGCCTCTTTCTGCTCATTGCTGACCAGTATTGCCTCTTTCTGCTAGTTTCTGAACTCTATTTTGCCTCTTTCTGCTCCTGTCTGACCTTTATTTTGACTCTTTCTGCTCATTGCTGATCTCTATTTTACCTCATTCTGCTAATTTCTGAACTGTTTTGCCTTTTTATGCTCATTGCTGGACTTTATTTAGCCTCTTTCTGCTTGTTGCTGATCACTATTTTGCCTCTTTCTGCTCGTTTCTGACCTACTTTTTCTTTCTGCTTGTTTCTGATCTCTATTTTGCCTCTTTCTGCTCGTTGCTGACCTTAATTTTGCCTCTTTATGCTAGTTTCTGACTTCTACTTTGCCTCTTTCTGCTAATCTCTGACATTTATTTTGCCTTTTTCTGCTCGTTGCTGATCTCTATTTTCCCTCTTTCCGAGTGTTGCTGGCCTCTAGTTTGCCTCTTTCTGCTCGTCGAAGACATTTATTTTCCCTCTTTCTGCTCATTGCTGACCTTTCTTCTGCCTCTTTCTGCTCATTGCTAACCTTCAGTATGCCTATTTCTGCTTGTTTGTGACCTTTATCATGCCTCTTTCTGCTCATTGCAGACCTATATTCTGCCTCTAGGTACTAGTCATTGCTAGACCCTATTAGGCGTCTTTCTGTTCGTTGTTGGCCTCTAATTTGCCTTTTTTGCTTGTTGCTGTGCTCTAGTTTCCCTTTTTATGATTGTCTCTGACCTTTATTCTGCCTCTTTCTGTTCGTTCCTGACCTTTATCCTTACTCTTTCAGCTCCTTTCTCACCTTTATTCTGACTCTTTCAGCTTGTTTCTGACATTTAATGGGCCTTTTGCTGCACGTTTTTTTACCTCTATTTTGCCTTTTCCTGCTCGTTTCTGACCTTTACTCTGCCTCTTTCAGCTTGTTTCTCATCTTTATTTTGACTCTTTTTGCTTGTTTCTGACCTTTATCCTGCCTCTTTCAGCTTGTTTGTCACGTTTATTTTGCCTCTTTCAGCTCATTACTGACCTTTATTTTGCTTTTTACTGTTCATTGATAACCTTTATTCTGCCTTTTTCTGCTCCTTCCTCACTGTGATACAATACTAACATGATTCTCTTGAGCTAACCTTCTCCTTGCACCAACTTTCTTTATGGTTTCTTCTGATGGCATTGTCTTCTCCGTCCAGATTTTGTTCATCTTTGAACCTGATAATCTTTCTTTAAAAAAAATAAAAGGAGATACTTTGGTTTCCAAATTAGATGTGATTCTTGTTGCCCAGAAAATATTTTCTACTTCCCCCATTCAATTCAACCCATGAACTAAGGATATATTCCTTATTTACCCTGTTACACCATTCCACCAGACTATTACTCCTTGGATGATACAATAAAGTGGTGACATGTTCAAGAAATTTCTCAAATTCATGAGAATCAAACTGTGGACCATTGTCTGACACAATCTCATCAGGAACATCTTTCCTCAAAAACAAATTTTCTAACATACTTTTGACCGAGGTAGATGGAAAACTGTTCATCCAAGCTATGGCCATCAAGAATAATGATTTATCCTATACATGGTAGCGGAGAGGGTCACCTATAAAGCTAGGGGTTGCCCCAAAAAATTCAGGAAAGTATCGGGAAAATGGAGAACATATTATGGCATGCATGGGGAGATTGATCAAAGACCCCAGGTAGATGGACAGGCACCATGAAGCTGAGACACAGCGAAGAGATAGTTCCCACCAAACAACGAGAGGGCCTGAGGGATCGAGACTTGTCTGATACAAAGAATGAGGCGGGAAGGGGTCTCAATGGGCAGACACTGCATGTAATTCCTGATGTACGAGAAGGGTCTGATGGCAATGTAATGTATCCAGTGCAATTGATTGACTTTATTGCATACCTTGATTGTTAATGGTTTGTTTTACACTGTGCACAAAAATCGATAAAAATATTTATTTAAAAAAAAAGAATAATGATTTATGATGCCATATTTGACTTGACCATTGCCTGCACCCAGAGAACCAATTATATCCACAGCCGATTCCAATCATGTTTTCCAGAATAGGAACAGCACTCACAGAATTTGGATCAGTCACCTGAGTCTTGTTGCTAGCCATGCAATTGCCTTACAAATTGCTCCGCTTCTCTATCCATACCAGACCACCAATAAAAATCACTTGCTTTTTTCTTCATTGTACAGATTCCGATAAAGCCCTCGTGTATCAAATTCACAATTTTGGATATGAGAAATTTGGGTACAACCAAAACTTTAGCCATAGGAAGCAACCCTCTGACTACCAAGAGCTCTGGACCTACATACCTATAAGCATCGAACACCGCATCCTACAATTTATTCCTCAGCCATTACTTCCTTGCATGATCCATTACCTCTCTTACAATACCATCCTGTTCCAAATCCATTAACTAATCAACTTCAGAAATGACTTCCATAGCAATGGTCTACAATTCATTGATGACCACTTCCTCATCCTCCTTAGAAGATTTGTCTTCTTTGTAGTCATCAATCACCAGGCAATCAGTCAAGATAATTTTAACTCCGAGAATATATTCCATCCGATAACAATATTCCTGCAGTCTGCATTAGCACTTTACAATCCTCAGTGCAGATTTACCTGTCCCTTTTGTGGTAAAAATATTGACTAAAGATTTGTGATCCACTCACACAACAATTTCAGAACCCCACAAGTACTGGCATAAATGATCAACATCCCACCAACATTCCAATGCCTCTCACTCAATATTCTCACTGAACAGTATGATTCGGCACCCCTGAGACTGCGGCGGTATAAAGCCACAACCTTATCTCTCCCATTCATCCTCAGCAACAAAACTGCTCCTTGCAATTTTCTGCTTTCAAGGTAACCCCCTTCTCTTCCAAAACAGTGAGCACATGAGGACAATCCCTATAACAGCTGGTCTTATCCTCTGCATATATTAACAAATCTTCTTGGAACCAGGTAACCACTTCCACATCCTTAAAGAGAGCATCCATCAGGTGCTGGCAAACAGCTGACGTCAACGCCAAACCAAATGACATTCTCTCAAAATGGAAAGGCCCATCAGGAGTAATAAAATAAGTTAAATGACGAGATTTACAATCCAAAACAATCTTATGCTACGCAGACACCATGTCCAGGGAGAAAAATATCCTTGCCCCCTTCATCAATGAAGGCATTAGGTAACATTAAGTAAGGGATATCTATTGACCCAGATCCTAGAATTTAAGACCGTAAGATCAATACACATCTGCAAGCTGCCACTTGGTTTGTGTGCAAACTATACAGGGGGCAACCCTTATGACGGTCAAAGGGCTTAGTTATGTTTTGTTTACATCACTTGTCCAGTTCCTTACGTAATTTCAGCCTATCAACTAATGGAACCTTCCTCACCTTATGTACAGCTGGTTCTATCCCTTCCTTGATTAATATTTTAAGCTAGAACGCCTTCAATGTTCTTAACTTATCCATAAACACCTTAGGAAATCTCATTTCCCAATCTGGTATATGCAATGCTCAAATACCCACACACTCTTTCATCAGCAGGACTTGCTTAGGATTATTTTGATCTAAAATTATCTCTAAATTAGGTTGCTCTAACCATTCCCAAAAAGATGATCCATATTTAGCAACATACACCATGGCAGATGTTTCCTTCAAAAGACACTGTGGTTTCAAATTTCCCCACAACTTCTATGGTTTAACTATTATACGTCATCGGTCTAATTGTTGATTTCCTCAGTTCAATGTTTTTGTTCTGGAAGTTCCTTCAATCATTCACTCTAATCAATTTAAATGGTGATGCAGAATCTACTGTCATAATTACATCAACACTTCCTACACTCACTTGACGATAAGGTGTCCTAATCATGGGCATGTCTGTACACAATACGCAGTTTTCCAAATCCTATGAAGGTAATTCCATGTACAAGATCTTCACTAGACTCAGAAGATTTAGAATTTTCACCTTGTTCATTGACAACACTGACCACCATCTATTTTTCTTTACTATTAGGTTTGTAAACTTTGGCAAAAAGACCTTTATTTACAATTTACACACTTTTGTTCAAAAGCAGAACATGAAGTTGAGTTTTCTAAATAATTAGTGTTCCTACATCAATAACAAATTAATTTTTTTGAATTGTGGATTATATCAAGGATTTATAAGTACATTTGGCACCTACCTGCACAACACTTGATATGAATAATATGACTGAATTACCATTTGTCCTAAAGGATGTTTAATTTAAACTAACTGATGTTTCTCTTTATGTGTCTATTTCTTGTATATATTTGTTTTTCTTATTTGTCCGTCTGTTCTATGTTAATTGTTGTAGGAATCTGGGTTTCTGTTGCAGTAACCCCAACACCTTTTGCCAGACTACTGATGCACTTTGACTTGATGTGCCCTGGGTCCCTGTCAATCAGGTTCCCAGGTCCTGTGTTCTTCCCCAACCTGTATCTTGTACCCCCAATTTGCACCGCTCTGGCCACATGTCAGTCCCTTGTTAAAAGTACCATGGGTAGCAAGGGCACTGTGGCCAGGGAAGGCTTCTAAGGGCTGCAGCACTTATTGTACCACCCTTAGAGGCCCTGTACCTTTACACACACAGACTGCCATTGCAGGCTGCGTGTTTTGGTGCAGAACAAAGTGAAGAGTCGAGAGGGCACACATACCTGTGTGCCATGCCTACAACCCACTGCTCTGGCATAGGTTAGCCACCCTTCAGGCTTGGTGCACTTTACTAGTGATGAGGGTACAGTTGCATGAGCCCTGTACCCCTACAGTGTCTAAGCAAATTCTTGGATATTGTAAGTGCCGTAATGCCATTAAGAGTATATGGTGCTGGGAGTTTGTCATTATGAACTCCACAGCCCCATAATGGCTTTACTGAAAACTGGGAAGTTTGGTATCAAACGCCTCAGCACATTAGACCCACACTGATGCCAGTGTGGGATTTAATGAAAAATGCACTCAGAGGGCATCTTAGAGATGGCCCCGGAAAAACAACCAGCCTCTGGTGGGTTCCCTGACTGGCACACACCAGCCTGCCACCACAAGACATGTTTCTGGACCGCTAGGGTGGCAGCCTTCGCTCCCTGAGCCCAGAAACAAACTCTTTCCTGGGCAGAGGTGTTCACACCTCCCCCAGGCCAGAAAGAGCAGTCTGTGGCAGGGAATCTTCAACGGTCTTGCTGCCTTTGTAATGCGACTCATTAGCTTCTTCTGGTATCAGGAGCAGGCCCCCTTCCTGTCTCCCCTCCTTTTTCGTGGGAAGACAGGCAGGAAACCTTAGCCAGCCCAGAAGGTGTGCCCACCTCTGCCGACCCCACCCCTCAGGTGGGGGAGGCGAGGTGAAGCCCACTCTTCAGTGCCCGCCATCTTGCAGATGGCTGGCACTCCCCAATCAGGATTAGGGATTGTACTCACTCCCCCATGTGGGGGGAGCACCCAAGGGTGTAGTCACCCTAAGGTCAGTAGCCCATGGGCTACTGACTTTGAGACCCCTAAAACACACCCCAAATACCATATTTAAGGGGTAACCCTGAACAAAGAAAGTAGACAAGAAACAACCGAGAAGAAAAGAAGAAGAAGGTCCGAACAGCTGTGCCAAAGCTAAGAAGAGGAGGACGCCCAATGACTTCGTCCAAGCCCTACTGGCCTGTCCCCACCTCGAACCTGCAGAATCGAAACTCCAGTGTGTCCTGCATCCAGCAACCTCAAGAACACCGGGGACCTGCCCAGCCTTCCAAGGAAAATACTTTGTCTCCCGTTAAGACCAGATTTGTTCAACCACAGACTCCAGCTCCGGCAAAATCTGCGAGTCTGCACCACTCTGCACGTGTCACTGATGGCCCGATTTCCAGTAGCCCAACACCACGAGGAGGTCTCCCCGGTGATCCTGACCCGAGATCCAGTGATCCCTGACCTGCCTCAAGCCTCAAGCCGATGCCTTCAGACTCAATCCGGAGGGTCCCCCCAAACTGCAACCAGGAGCTGGTAAGAAGCTCCAACCCTAAAATACACCCTTTCACCCGACAACCCACAGCCCTGGGTGGCCCAAACAAGGGTGTCTAGCCAACCCCCAGCATTCCAACTTACCTCTCCAAGTGTTGGTCACTCCCAGAAGACCTTTGTTCCGAGCCTGCAGTGTGTTTGCAAACCGGAGAATCCCCATTGAAAGTAACAGGGCACCCGAGGGCAAAACAGCACCCTGCACCCTTGGTGCTAACTTGAACCCTCATTTGCGCCGAGCTTAAGTCCAGGAGCTTTGCTCTCACAGCCTTGTGGCCTGCTCGTAAGCAGCCACCAACCGGAGGCCCCTGATCCTCCATTGGATAACATTGGGCCTCAGCACTCGGCTACCTTAGTGCAGCTGAGGGTTCTTTGAGAGTGCATTCTCCAACCTGGGGGACCCCTGAGTCCAACCCTAGAAGCCCAACTCCCACAACAAAGTAATCAACCATAAGAATGGACAGTGGATATGGCACCAGAATACAGCACCAAACTCGTATCAACCAGACATGATAAGTAAAAGAAAAATAAGTTCAGTGTGCCACTTGAGAAAACCGGTACCCTCTGCCCAGGGGCACCTCACGTAAAACGTGAATCCAAAATGTTTATCATCCAGTTTAGGGCACCACTCCAATCATCAACAATCAGTTCAAAGTTTCTCAGAGTCCAAATCCAAAATTAGGAGTCTTGATATTTTCTCAGTTCAGTTTTTTATTATTTTCTTATATTCAAAAGAACCATCAGCCAACGCGTTTCGTTCTGAACCACCAGAACTTCTTCAGGGCTGGAATAATCAAACATATATAAAGACAAGCGGTCACATAAATATATATATAAAAACTACATATAAAATTGTACATACAACCATATAAATACATAGAAAAAACACACAACACCATTGTATGTATTAAAAACATGACATAACATCACATGACAATCGTATAGCTGTTTACGTAATTTTTTAGAGGATTACAAACCTCTTTTCTATTTACGGACAATCTAAAGTTTCACCATTCCTCCTAAAATGCTGGACTCTTACTACAGAGATAAGTAATCAAGGAATATGAATTATTGCTAGAATAAAGCAGCAATACAATGATATCAAATCAATCAGAAAAGGGAAAAAGGCAAGCGGGGGGGGGAAGGAAAGGGGGGAGAGGAATAAAGAGAGAGGAAGGTCTATGCATACCGTGTTCAATTGTAGAAAACACCAACAGTGAATGCCACTGACAGGTGTAGGATCCTTCCAAAAAACACAAAATAAATCCAATATAGAATATCTGGATAACTCTGACTGAAAAGAAGAAATATAAAACACCAATTACCAATTATAAATAAAGTATAATAACAACAAAAGCCATAAGCGATAATGCAAACATATAGTGGGTGGCAAGTAAGAAAAGTTCCTTGATATCTATTCATGACAATATGGGGCAATAGGCCTACCTGGCTGGTATATTCGTCACACAATTGTTAGTAGCAGTTGTAGGTCGACAGATATTATAATTCAGAGACCTGATAATTTCAGCAGCAGGCCTATGGATAACCAAAAATAAAGAGGGACAATATATAGCAAAATAACATTATTACCCATAGCTTAGCCTCAAAAGACTATTAACACAATTGAAGAATCTAAACAATTGCCATCATACCTATTTATAAGATGTTAGTTTGTATCTTCTCAAATATTCTCGATAGGAATCCGACCCAGTCAATTCCAAGTGTATCATACCAGTCCAAATTGCAATGGAACAAACTGTACCTTTATTTTTGGTTATCCATAGGCCTGCTGCTGAAATTATCAGGTCTCTGAATTATAATATCTGTCAACCTACAACTGCTACTAACAATTGTGTGACGAATATACCAGCCAGGTAGGCCTATTGGCCCATATTGTCATGTGTCATTTGAGCCACCCAGTCGCGCCTCTCTATATCTATACGTGTTCTATGTTACAGGACAAGGTTTATATATAGCCAATACACACACAAGTGTATCTTATCGCAATATATATTTTTGATACTTTTTTTTATTATTATATATTCTTTGATTTGAGATATGCTATAGGTATTTTCGATCATTTGATTGCCCACTTTGTAGATGAAAGTACTATTATGTACATCTTTTGGCCGCCTGTGTTATTGAATAGATATCAAGGAACTTTTCTTATTTGCCACCCACTATATGTTTGCATTATCGCTTATGGCTTTTGTTGTTATTATACTTTATTTGTAATTGGTAATTGGTGTTTTATATTTCTTCTTTTCAGTCAGAGTTATCCAGATATTCTATATTGGATTTATTTTGTGTTTTTTGGAAGGATCCTACACCTGTCAGTGGCATTCACTGTTGGTGTTTTCTACAATTGTACACGGTATGCATAGACTTTCCTCTCTCTTTATTCCTCTCCCCCCTTTCCTTTCCCCCCCCGCTTGCCTTTTTCCTTTTTCTGATTGATTTGATATCATTGTATTGCTGCTTTATTCTAGCAATAATTCATATTCCTTGATTACTTATCTCTGTAGTAAGAGTCCAGCATTTTAGGAGGAATAGTGAAACTTTAGATTGTCCATAAATAGAAAAGAGGTTTGTAATCCTCTAAAAAATTACGTAAACAGCTATACGATTGTCATGTGATGTTATGTCATGTTTTTAATACATACAATGGTGTTGTGTGTTTTTTCTATGTATTTATATGGTTGTATGTACAATTTTATATGTAGTTTTTATATATATATTTATGTGACCGTTTGTCTTTATATATGGTTGATTATTCCAGCCCTGAAGAAGTTCTGGTGGTTCAGAACGAAACGCGTTGGCTGATGGTTCTTTTGAATATAAGAAAATAATAAAAAACTGAACTGAGAAAATATCAAGACTCCTAATTTTGGATTTGGACTCTGAGAAACTTTGAACTGATTGTTGATGATTGGAGTGGTGCCCTAAACTGGATGATAAACATCCCACAACAAAGTACTTACCTCTGAACCGATAACACTATTTTCTCCCATAGGATAACAGTTCGAAAATCTATAAAAGTCTTTAAAACGGTATTCAAATAACCAAAACGCTTGCACTTACCTGTTTACAGGAAATGTCTCAGTGTAGTATCCAGGTATACTACACTGTGTAAGAAAAGTAATCTAGAAAGTAATTTAAATGACCTGCTATTGAAAAGTCATTACAAAGTATATGTATAATATTTCAAAGTATTACATTACCAGTATTTCAACTGTTACAAAACCAAAATATATATACAACTGCAATTCAAAACTGTATCATTACTACAAAGTATAAATTACTTACCTGTGCCAGGCTTGCTTGGTTCTAGGAAATAAAATAACTAAAAGAATATTTTTATCTTTGACTGTGTGCAATCGTTTGCTGATTGAGTGTGTACAACAAATGCTTAACACTGCCCTCTGATAAAGCATTAATGCTCGCCCACATTACCACAAATAGAGAGTACGGTGCTATCTACTTTTACCTCTGCCTGTCTTTGGGGTTCCACTGGACTCTGTGCACACTATACCTCATTTTGATATAGTATATACAGAGCCAGCTTCCTACAATTGTTCATCTGGTATTAATAATTAAATGTGCTATGTTTGAAATAATGGATGCATGTATGTTTTATTTTACATGTTAGGGTTTTTCACATTATGGAATATAAAATCAGCCTTGAAAAAGCCCCAGGCATGACCTCCATAGGGGCTAAAACACACATTGACAGGAAATTATATGTAACACAGTGCATTGATGAGCATATGAATAATAAATTATCACATCAAACATGACGACTTATGGACTTTAACACTCTTCTCCTATTTTGGTACTTTGAATATTATAACACAAGAGCACAACCTATTTTTCAACAAATCTATCACTACGGCATTGTGGATTTAAGAAGTTCAAGCCACTCAATAGGTTAACCTGCTCTGAACACATTGATTGAGTACTGTCGAAATTGGCGTGGTCCCCTGAAATCTTCATCCCTACATCTTAAAAGGGTACCAAATTCACGGCGAGGATGAATAATTAACCCAATCTTTAAAGGTAGGCTACATAAGTGATCCGATTCAGAACAAGGGGGTGGTGATGGACAGAGCATCTGAATTAAGCAGAATACTTGTACCCAGTCAACAGATCAGGGCTTGATCCATCACCGTTTTTTAGCTCACTGCACCATCCCAGCTCAGAACCTGGCTACATGCAAATTAGTCTGTCCCTGGCCCAGTGCATCATGGGAACAGGGAAGACCAAACTACCAAGCCAATTCTTTTACTGGAAAGGAAACAAGCTTCCGGGGACCGGTTTCTGGCATTACAGCCGTCTTCGGCCCGGCTTGCTTGAATCCTGATGGTGCAGTGAGCAAGGGACTCATGTCTGAGCATACCCTACCACGCTTATGGTGGACAAAACGATTAAGAAAAAGGGGGTGGTGATGGACAGAGCATCTGAATTAAACAGAATACTCGTACCAAGCCAACAGATCAGGGCTGATCCATCACCGTTTTTTAGCTCACTGCACCATCCCAGCTCAGAACCTGGCTACATGCAAATTAGTCTGTCCCTGGCCCAGTGCATCATGGGAACAGGGCAGACCAAACTACCAAGCCAATTCTTTTACTGGAAAGGAAACAAGCTTCCGGGGACCGGTTTCTGGCATTACAGCCGTCTTCGGCCCGGCTTGCTTGAATCCTGATGGTGCAGTGAGCAAGGGACTCATGTCTGAGCATACCCTACCACGCTTATGGTGGACAAAACGATTCAGAAAAAGGGGGTGGTGATGGACAGAGCATCTGAATTAAGCAGAATACTCGTACCCAGTCAACAGATCAGGGCTTGATCCATCACCGTTTTTTAGCTCACTGCACCATCCCAGCTCAGAACCTGGCTACATGCAAATTAGTCTGTCCCTGGCCCAGTGCATCATGGGAACAGGGCAGACCAAACTACCAAGCCAATTCTTTTACTGGAAAGGAAACAAGCTTCCGGGGACCGGTTTCTGGCATTACAGCTGTCTTCGGCCCGGCTTGCTTGAATCCTGATGGTGCAGTGAGCAAGGGACTCATGTCTGAGCATACCCTACCACGCTTATGGTGGACAAAACGATTCAGAAAAAGGGGGTGGTGATGGACAGAGCATCTGAATTAAGCAGAATACTCGTACCCAGTCAACAGATCAGGGCTTGATCCATCACAGTTTTTTAGCTCACTGCACCATCCCAGCTCAGAACCTGGCTACATGCAAATTAGTCGGTCCCTGGCCCAGTGCATCATGGGAACAGGGCAGACCAAACTACCAAGCCAATTCTTTTACTGGAAAGGAAACAAGCTTCCGGGGACCGGTTTCTGGCATTACAGCCGTCTTCGGCCCGGCTTGCTTGAATCCTGATGGTGCAGTGAGCAAGGGACTCATGTCTAAGCATACCCTACCACGCTTATGGTGGACAAAACGATTCAGAAAAAGGGGATGGTGATGGACAGAGCATCTGAATTAAGCAGAATACTCGTACCCAGTCAACAGATCAGGGCTTGATCCATCACCGTTTTTTAGCTCACTGCACCATCCCAGCTCAGAACCTGGCTACATGCAAATTAGTCTGTCCCTGGCCCAGTGCATCATGGGAACAGGGCAGACCAAACTACCAAGCCAATTCTTTTACTGGAAAGGAAACAAGCTTCCGGGGACCGTTTTCTGGCATAAGTGATCCAGCAAATTATCGATTAAATGTGTT